>NC_092871.1:16348056-16515638 GCF_032062135.1 Pyxicephalus adspersus
TTTTTTGGAATTTTTGTCCTTGTAGATGTGTTCTGATTTTTAGTGTATTTTTTATGTTGGTGTTTAAATGGGCAATAGGACATGTGAACACATTACATGAAGATCAGGGTGTAAAATATATATTTTTTTCAATTTATGTCGAAGGTTTTTTTTTGTCTGGGCAGGTTTCTAAGTTTTACTTGTTTATTTTATGTATATATGGTGTTATTATGTGTGTGTGTGTCTATATTTTATTCTGTATTGTATACAACATCCGCTTGTAACAATGTCTTGTAGGAATGTATCATTGTATGCATGTGATAGAACAGTTAGTAATATATGAATATATATCTCTTAAAGACAACTATAAAAGTTTATAGATTTATGAGCTGTGCATTATATATTTATATTTTGCCCCAGGTATTATTGTAGAGGTAACATTTATGTGGTTTAGATAGAATAGAGATGTATGTGTGTATATGGATGGATTGCATGCTAATATCTACATGATATAAAAACACGGGTTAAGTATTTATAGGTTCACTAAGTAGTTAGTATGTGTTATCCATATGGCATATTGCACACCATATAGCAATAATGTAGGTGGTGTTGTGTGGGCTGTAGGTAATATGGCTATGTCTGTGTTGCTGACATTATAGCAGTATAAGTTTGCTGGAAGAGCAGATGGAGTAACAATACAGTTCAGGCAGTGATGAGTATACAGCATTCCTGGGTGAACATTTATGCCCTCATGGAAAGTTACAGATGTTTGTATAAAATGCAGTGTGCTGACATCTAATCTTTTTCTTGGTTGTGTGGTTGCAGTACGACGAAATGGTGCATTACCCAGGGTTAGATGGCATCCCTTTGGCCGGCTTTGGGGATGCACACACAGGAAGAGCAATGCAGCACCATCCCCTTACCCAGAACTCACCCTATGGGTCTGCAGCAGCAGCTCATCGAGTCCCAATGCCCCCTGGTATGGGCAACAACGACAGCCTGAAGAGGGAGAAGGATGAAATTTACGGGTAAGAGATTCTGCTGTTCTTCATGAGTTTGCTGCCGGTTGCAAACCAGTGTTGACCTTTTAGTGGTTTACAATATAGTGTGCTGTGTACAGATCCGAGAGGCCCTGGGCTGCCTCTACACTCTTCATATACACAGATTATGGCTGAACGTCCATGGCAGCTGTGCTGTTACACTGACGCACTTGTACCTCATAAAAATCTGTTTTTAAACATCAAGACAGTCAAAAGTCACTTTCTGCCTTGACGATTCTTTAAAAATTTTGAATTTTGTTTGTTTCAACACTTACTAAACCTCAATATTGCTGCCAAATTCATCTTGTGTCCGCTGCTATTTTTTGGAACTTGTTTTTGACACGTGTAACACTTTTGAATAAAATAAAATAACCCGTAAATTAATTGATCCATCAATTACCCTTTCTATATTATTTGCACTTGAACGTATTGTACCTATATATAAGGCTTGCATTGAGTCTAGCGTTCAGCTTCTTGGCTGGGTTGTACACTATGTGGTTTGTCTATTTTCCAGGCCAACAAGCAGATTATTGGCAGCATGTATTGAAATCCCGTATTGTATTTAAGCAATATGTACAGCCTGTAGATAAATAGATTTATTGGTGTTGCTGGAAAGCGCATAAAGCCTTACCGTGTATTCTAAAAAACATTCACTTGTGATTTCATCAGGAGAAAGAGCTGACACTTATTTTTCTGGGTTGAAGCCAATATTTGTGTTTGCTAAACAGTCGCTTATTTCAAGATTGGGGGAATTACACCGTGTCTTATGTGATAGACTCATAGAAAAAAAAGACATCTGGTTTTTGATAAATAACTAGTCTTAGGCTTTGGTAAAACATGAGTGCAGACAGATAGATGTAACAATATACAAGAAATGTACTAACCTATTAATTAACCAATTTTTTGCTTTATTATAACAATATTAATATAACATTTATATTGGTATGTGTGTGTTTATTCCCAGGTGTTCAAAGTCTTGTATTCTATAATCATTATATAAAGTAAGACCTTCAGGCGTTGTTGCATCTGCTATATAATGTCATAAACTGTAACAATTAGTCTTTTTTTTTATAGATTTTAAATTATTTTTATGGTAGGTTTAGCCCTGGGTTAAAAGCTGCGACTGATTTGTGATCCAAAATAATTTAGCTTTTAGTTGTTAAATTCTAATGAAATGATTAAAAAACAGGGATTTTTTTTGGAGTGTGTGTATTAAACAGAGGCTGAGATTTGTCTTGTTAAACCAGTGTTAAGAGTCCAAGTGTAACACAATACCACCCACAGCCTGTCTATAAATATACAGACACGTGTGTGTACATCTAAAAATACATATGTCTTTATAATCCGCTAGAATATAATGTATGCAAACATCTTCATCTGTATAGGATACCTGTCCTGTAATGTGGCTAAAAAAAACCTGGAATGATCTTGCTACACAAACATGTAAATGTATATATGTATAATGACCACATAAAGGATTTTTTTTAAATATATAGAAAGCCTACTTTTGATGCGGTTGTGTAGAGGAAGTAATGTTTTCAATACCAGCACACCTAATGTATCTATTAATTTCTGTATATAGAACTGATTGTTATCTGTTTCTAACTTATTGTTACTGTGCCCATAGATTACACTAATGTGCGTGTTTGACGTAAAAAGATGTGAATTTACACAAGATTATGTGAGAATATTCTGAGAATAATGATGTCTTTATGGACCAATCAGAAATAATCAATGTCTGCTTTGACTGTGATGATTTAAGCTGTAAATAGTTGTTCTGGGTTATTATCACCTTGCATGTGATTGTTGCTGTTTATGTTGTTTTGGCTGATAAGTCTGGTTGATGAATGGCTATGTATTTGGCCTACTGGCAGTATTAGAATATATTCCTATAGACTGCAAGCTCTCGGAACCACAGTTGGATATTGGGGTCCTTAAAGCCATGGGGTGTGTGTAGTTTGTTTTTTTGTTTTTTTCCTGAAGTGAGAGATTATAATTCCCCATATGACATATCAGTGTGTAACTGTAACACTGTCTCCCCACAGACACCCCCTCTTTCCTCTACTGGCGCTGGTGTTTGAGAAGTGCGAACTGGCGACGTGTTCACCGCGGGATAATTCCGGCTCCTTCCCAGGGGGGGACGTGTGCTCATCGGACTCTTTCAATGAAGATATTGCCGTGTTTGCTAAACAGGTGAGCGTGAGCAGGACTGAAAAAACAAAAAAAACCTCAGCTGATGGATTGTTAGATGTGGTGTGTTTTTATCAAGAATGCGATCAGGAAAAGATGGATTCAATTAACACAAAAGAGGAAAGGTCACTTAGAAGCCTAGAATGTTGACGTTAGATAAAGAACAGTTGGCCTGACTTGTAATTGACATCTCTAGATGGTGGGTGTGTTCTCCATGCCATGCATTTTCAGCAACCAATGAGGAGTAGGAGTTGTGAACTTTTGCTTTGGCTTACCCAAACACCAAAACCACTGGGTGTTGTTCATTCTGGTGGATGAGCTATAACGGAACAAGTAGCCAACCAATCATATTCATTAGATGCTTCTGGGACTACAAGCCCCAGCATGGCCTGCAAACTAGGTGCATAGTTGATTTTTTGTGCAACAGATTCATTTTCTGTACATGAAGAATTTTTTCTAGGTCCATTTCTAATTCTTTAATGTAAATAAGTTAAAATATCAGAGTTATATTCCTGTGTTTGCTTTTTTTTTGCACAAATAGTATTTTATAGTCCAATGGGACCGACATGGAGTCTCTCTCACAAAATATGCAGCTCCTGTGGGTTGTGGACAATGAAACAGCCATTACACACAGTTCCACCCGGCAGTATGACCCTCCTCCATTATACTTCTCCACAGCGTCAACAAACTGATCTCTAAACTGTAACTTCACTCAGAAACGCTTCTGCAGCTCACAAAAACACAAGGACACATATCCTGACTCTGGGGCTCATTTACTAAAGGCTTTAGGCTGTGGATTATTGATATTTAAAGGATAAATGGTCCAAGAAAAAGCTCTGTCGATTTCAGCCATCCAATCATATGCAAGCATTTTTTTTCATTTTCTTTAAACTAATTTAGCTATTCCTTGCAACGCTACATTTACCAAGATAAGTGAATTATATCGCGCAGAATGATAATTTGCGCTAAACTTTTAGTAAATCAACCCCATTGGCCTTCATATTTAGCCCCTCTCAGTGCTATTCTACTACATTTAGGGAATGTATAACCCAAGGTTCATTCTGTGTTGGAAGAGGTTGGCACCAGTGAATAAGACATCTGATCACTCACCCTTTCTGCAACAGAGAAATGCGGCAGCAAGCATTGCTAAATTAATACTCTGAAACTATTCAGTGTAATTGGATTGCTGCACTGCATATGTGTTCCAGCAATGTAATTAAAAGTGTGAGTTTAATGACTAATAATGAAGTATACTGTCAGTACACTCTTGGAGGCTGTTAAAGAGATGCAGGCAGTGTGGAGAACTTGTGCCCCTCTAAAGCAAGCGATAGCGTTCAGGATTTTTTACTTTCTCAATTTTCTATTTTTTTTTATATTTTCCTTTAAATTAGAGTCCTTCAAGCCTTGTTTTTTTTATTTTTAATGTTCTGGTTGCATTGTGTGATGCATACACATAGGAACGTATATATGTTCTGCACCAAAGTGGCCAATGGGATAAATTAAGCCTATAAACGCCATCATCTAGCCAAGAATTCAGCAGCCCAATATGCTAATCCATTCATTAATCCTAGAAGTAAAAATCCGGGTGACTTCATTTAGATTGACAAGCTCGTCTACACAAATGGACTGATCCTTACCTCTCAGAGTACAGGAAAAAAGTGGTAGGCAGATGTGGAGTTCTCCATGAAGGGAAAAAATCTGACTTTTTATTTTTTTTATTTTTGTACCCAAAGAATCTTGTAAAAAATGAAAAATGCTGATCTTGGGTTTTGTACATTATACTGAAATGTATGCATGTTTTCTGAAGTATAAAGATGGCGTTCTTCTTTAAAAATAACAGGTTTTATTAAAAAAAATAACACTAAGGGGAATAAAGCAATAGAAAAACACTTAAAAACACAATCACTCTCTGACTAAAACAAATGTCTCTTTCTGAAGTTGGGAGATAGGAAAAATCCCGATATCTCCTTGTTGATGTTTTATGGATGGGGGAAAGCGAGATGGTTTAGGATATAAAAGGAGAGATGCTGACGTGAGGCCGCAGAGGAGCCTCCTCTAGGGGATACGCAAGGCAAGAAGATCAACCATTTAATAGATTATTGGAGAATAAAATGCAAAGTTTATCTGAAGAAGAACTGGAGGGGGATACACGTAGTGTCAGCGGGATGGAGAGCTTCTCTCTTTGATGGTAACGCACTGTGTTTCTGCTTTATGTCTCCAGGTCAGAACGGAAAAACCTCTCTTCTCCTCCAATCCAGAGCTGGACAACCTGGTAAGACTTGTTTAAAAGAACTTGTAATTTTTTATTATGAGTTTCAGTTACTTATGCATTGTTCATCGGCAAAGCCCATTACAACTATTTACATTTATTTTTAATGTACCCTTTATGGACTAGATTGGCTGTTTTAGGCTGGGTGAGCGTAATGACACAAGTAGGCCCTTGGCACACTACTAGTACAGAACATCATTTAATCTTTCCATTTCAAGCAATTGGTAAAACAAGTCTTTAGTTAAACATGTTTTAGTTTAGGTTGGTGGTTAGATGAACTACGGATATACAATGTTGCGTAGTTAAATATTTTTAATGGCCACTGATTTTTAGCACCAGGCAAATCCTTAAAAGCAACTGATAGCTCTTAAGTTTTTTTTTTAAATATGTAATGTAATTGTTACATAAACAATATAGCTTTTATTATTTTCTTTCCATTTTAAACTGGCTTTAGCCATGCGTTTTATCATCCTTAAACATTGTCATTCCCTTCTCCTGTAATTGTCTACTTTCACCAGAATGCTGAGCAGAGCTTTGGGGTCAGATTTCAGGCATCCCCAGCAAACTGCTTTACTTAGAAATTAAAGTTCAGGTAGATAATAAAGTGCCGTACATTTAAAAGTAAAACCATACACTTTCATTAGGGTCCCTTTCATACTATTTGTGGGTCAAACAGAGCAACAAAGTTAAACAAATCTGTGAAGTATTTCAACCTGGAGCAATTTTTTTTCTTCCCTTTAATAAATAAGCCTTTTAGAGAGCAAAGGGTTTAGGATAAGAGCTTGAGATATTAGCATCACAATCCAGGTTACATTACTGATAGGTCCTCCTTGCCGCACCCTTCCTGTCCTGTTTAGTTATAGTTGCCCTGGTCTCTGGCAATGAGGCCTCCAATCATTTTTGATAAGTAAGTAGTAAGTACAATATCCCACAGTAACCAATATCTCCAATAAGAAATCTGCTCTAAAGTTATTTGATTATTGCATTTTATGCATCATCACTGTGCTTTTGGTTTTGAATAAAGAATGTGATTCTCTTAAAATGCTTATTAAGCCATTAGCCAGTGATCAGCCTGGAACTACAGGATAGTCAGGGTGCAGCAAATATAAGTGCATTCACAACAGTTGGGTCCATGAATTGCACACATACGCACAATGCACTGAGAGTCTATCGGGTTTTAATTAGATGGCATGTAGTATATTGTCTTGCAGCAGCACTTTCTTATATTACTCTCAAGATATAGGTGACCTTTCCACCTCTCTCTTTATTTGCAGATGATACAGGCGATCCAGGTTTTACGATTTCACTTGTTAGAGCTGGAAAAGGTAAGATAAAGAAATATCAAGCTTTTTGGGGGCTCATGGTCGTTACAGTTCAGCTGTTTGCTCTCAAGTGAGCAGAAAGTGATTTGGTGAATTCAGTGATGTGCATGCTGATCTGGGGAGGGGGGGCAGTGTGAAGAGGTGCTGAGCTAAGGTTTGTACCCTCTAGTACTGTAACTAGGACAAGATGAACAATTATTTCCACATAGACACAGAACACTACAGCCCTCAAGACACAGTAGCTCCCTCTTAGTTTTCAGCTGAGGAGAAGACACGTCATATGTTCAACTCAGAAAAACTGCTGTAAAAAAAAAAAAAACAGAAGCCATGGAGTTTAGAAATGGACAGCCCCTTACACACTGGTGAGCAGCTAGCAACGGAGGAACTACAAGTCACAGCATGTCCTACCAGCCTGAGTTGGGAAGTAGCCAAACATGCCTGTGTGCCAAGGCTCAAGCGAAAGCTGCTACTCTGACTCTAGGTATGCATACTACGCCCAGGGAATTAAACAGTCTAGTTTTAAAGCCCCAAATATAGTATTGATCCAAGGAATCGGAACACATGCTTACTGTCCTTGCAGATATTTTGCTTTGTGACAGATTCCATGCAAAAGCTTTGATAACATGTTAGGTGTGTGGTGCTGGCTCCAGGGCTTTTTATCCTTCTTCTACCAGTACAGGGTCACTGATCTGCAACAAATATATGCATATCAGGTGTCCTAACATGCTTGTTCCAGGTCATTCCCTTAGCAGCGAAAGGGAAGGATGACAGCTCTGGAATATGTGCCTTCATTAACATGACAGGTTCACTTTAACCGAGGGAGCAGATAATTAAAAGACCCTGTGACCCAAATGTGTATGAAAGTTCTTGCAAGGCTTTATAATTTATGGTCTCCTTTCATTATATCAGTTCCACAGACAGTGACTATTGCAGATGAAGTATACACATAATCTGGACTGAAGATGGTCAGAATGACAGCAATATAATGGAGTGGTATTTTCCAACCCCTAATTTATTTCCTGTACCAACCATCTAAAATACCCAATTGTTGTCTTGTTACCACCTTTTGCCTATCTTGGCAGAATAACAGGATGCAAGGCTACATTACACAAACCTCTCTTCACTGTTTGTGTACTAGTATCAATTTGTTTGTATACATGGTGGTGAATGTTATTTGTACCTCATAACACAAGAGCTACAATACATTTTTGTAGCATGGTTGCCCTTTAATTAAATGGAAAGACAATAATCTGAGGTAATTGTGGACCTTTAGATTGTAAGCTCTCTAGGTTAGAGCATTGCAACACCTGCTAGATCTTGCTGCTTCAGTGTATACTGTTAGGGCTGTACATAAACACATTAAGGTCCGATGGATATTTAGGTCAACTGCTACGCAGTGCATGGAGTTTTCTGTCTATTTTACACGGATGGATGCGAGGTGCAGTAATGAGCTGTGCATGTAAAGATGAGGAGGCATACCAAGGCGTGCTCTGCATGCCCCCAGGCAAGAAAAGGTTAATTGTACAGTCAGGGAAAAAAAAGTGTTCCCCCTGCCTCCTTCCATATGGAGAATCCCATCAGGTTGTGGAAGAGCACTGCTGGCACATACCACTTTGAGAGGCAGGGGAGGGGGCAGAGATGAAAGACACCACTTCAGAACTGCCCCTCTGGTTTGATAAGCTAATGAGCTCATTAAAGGATACAAGAGGCTCTGCTGGTTTGTAACCAGATAATCCTCTTGTTAATGTGGTAATTAACCCTTTGATTCCCTTTGCTGGCCTGCTGGGAATCTGGGAGGATTAAAGAATAGGCCTGGGGGTTGTAGAGGTGGGAGGTAAGAGTTGTGTGTAATAACTGAATAAAGATTGCCCTTTCTGTGTTCACCTTAGGCCCAGGTTACTGACTAATATTGGGATATTACATTCAAATAATTTGGTGGCTGTCACAGTATATGGAAACGATTGGTCAACCTAAATACCTATCCAGTATACAAGAACCAAAAGTCTCAGCATGCCTCATTGGTATGTAATAATAATAATAACTGGTAAGACATGGTGAGACTATTAGGTCCTCAGATTCAGGTTGTTGTTTACAATGTGGGTCGGCCCCAATTTACCTAAACTTGGTATTTATGTGATTCCAATATCCCATTCATTGTCAATGTTTTTAGGTACTTCCTCCCGGCTAATATATAACTAATCTTTCCTTGTAGGTTCATGATTTGTGTGATAACTTCTGTCATCGATATATCACCTGTCTGAAAGGAAAGATGCCCATCGATTTAGTGATAGATGACCGTGACGGCTCCTCTAAGTCAGACCTGGAGGATTTCACAGGATCCTGTACAAGTTTATCAGATCAGGTAAAGATGTCCGTTCTGCACTTACCTCAAATATACAAACTACGTCTGAGAAGAGACACCATTTTGTTATTTTGCCCCACATATTAAAGTGGGTAAACGTATGCTTTGAAGTCTGGTGCAATTAAATCAATCATAACTATTATTGACCTGTTGGTTTAAGGAAACTTTTTGCCTCCTGTGTGCCCTAACTCACAATTCTTTGTAGTATTTTATAGCGAAGCCATTCAGTGGTTAAATTGTAGCAGTTTGTGACAGTGACAAGCAGGCCTTATTTACTTCGATGTGTTTATCTACAAAATCACCAGCATCAGCAATTCAGAACAGATATTTACTACTGCTACAAAATCTTCATAGCCCTAAATTCATATATCTGGGAAAGTTAGGTACTTGTAATTTCTAATGGTGGCATTTTAGTCCATTCAAACCTCTCATCTCCATATAAGGAAAAAAAATAAGCATTTTATAATTATACTCCATAATTTTTCCCGCTCTAGGCTTGTGCAATTCCGCGTACTCTTGAGCAAAAGATGTGATTTTAAAATGCAACACCCCTTAGACGGTTAAAAAAGCACATAAAAGATTTAAAATGTTGACAATTAAAACGGTATATGTGCCACGCAGTCCTGAACTTGGTCAAAAATCTGATATTTAAACCTTTACAGTGCAAATTGTTTGGCTAGCATGATGGAATCCGATTGTCCTTGGCAATACCTGAACCCGATGGCTTTACAGTATATAGGCAGTGTTTGGCGTGTGTATGTACACGCATGTTAAGTACCTATTGTAGTAGACTGCAGTGTGTTACAGCATTGTTATGACGTGTGTACATTAACGTGAGCATGTGATAGAAGAGGACCCATCTCACAGGGACACTGTGCTGCATCTTTAATGAGGCATATCCCAGGATTGTAATTGTTGGTTACGTTTCTCTCCAGTTAACGAAGCCCTGCCCGGCATTCTCCCGCCTCTTTCCCAAACTAATGCAGGCGATGATGCATTTGCCTATAGCTGGACTGATGCATTTTTAATATTCCTTCAGGCTAAGGAACGAGCAGGATACAGAGCGAGGCCTAGCACTGAGTGCACTAATTCCAAATTCTAAGCAGCAGCCTATTGTGTACATGTCACCCTGCTCACAGCATCGCCACCTAACCCTTTCCTCACCACAAACCTCCAATGCCCACACTGCCTGCTCATTATTATGCCTCCCACCTCTGCTGGACCTTCCATATTCCTTTATTATTAAATAGCAATAAAAGTCTGCAGCTGCTAATTTAGCCAACCGTGTTTTATCTGCTACAGGCAAATGTACGACTCATCCTCTTCAACCGGCCATGTTTATATAGGATGCAAAAATCTTGGGAGGAAGGGATTTTTTGTGCAATACAGTAATACAATTCCTCTAGCTAGATAATTTGTCATCATTTTTCATCTATTTGGTTTCAGGTGACTTTTTTGGTTCTCCATCAGTATGATTGGTTGTTTAAACACAATTAGGTTGATGAAGCCTTAGGATGTATCCTATTAATTTCCTGTATTGCCACACAGGACTTTGTGTATGAAAACGTAAAGACCTTGTATTTTCTGACAGGTAGCTGTTCGCACTTTTTATTACCATTCCCCAGGGTAAGCTTGAATCTGATTGGTGGCTGTTTGAAACTAGTGTCAGTTCTTACTGCCCATATTGGCAACATGGAAAGATGGTGGTTACCGGTGTCAGTCGCTATGGTAACATTTTCAGGGAAGTTTAAACTCAGCTCATGTGTCCTGAAATTGCAGTTGTTGAAAGGCTTCTGTGAAACATTCATGTTTACCTTCTTGGAGATATTTAATTTTGGCAGCATGGTGTCACAGCAAAGGTTAACACTGCCTTGCAGCATTGAGGTCCTCTTTAGCCCTGAGGCACTAACTATAGGGAGCTCATATGTTATCCTATGTTCATGTTGCTTTGGATTCTCTGTTTTCCTCCCACAGTCCAAAGGCTTACTGGTAGATTAACTGTCTTCTGGCTAAATTATCCCCCGCGTGTGTATTTGTTAGCTCCACTGGGGCGGTGACTGACGTGTCTGAATACATTTATCTTGCAGCACAGCTACACAACTTGTAGCTTCTCTGCAACACAAAAAAATCAACACTTTATATATGGGAGATACATTTTATTTAGTGCTATCTTCAAAGGTATAGGGATATGTTTTACTATAGAAGCCCAGGGTTAACCAATATGGCATGCTCCCTTCATCCTCCATCTTTGCACATGTGACAATAATAGCTCGGCTTATATACCGAAGGTGCAGAATATCCAAGCTTCATCAGGACACTGCAGGTTGTACGCTGTGCAGCTCTGGGTAGAAAGAACGCTGGGATATAAAAATATTCACTGAGATTTAAACTTACAAAGAGAACCTGTTATGTCTATGAGCTGAGTCAGTTTCTACCAGAAATTGGAAGCCGGGACCTACGACGATCCTGAGTTGTCCCATTGACCAGTGAGGAGCTGAGGGTGGGAGAAAGAGTTTGCCTTTCTCTACTTAAGTCACACTTTGCATAAAAGGCCATTGGGAGTTCTAACCCAGTTTAAATTTGTAAGCACATATTTTATAATTCCTTGTAAGAGTTTAATACACAGACATACATTACACTTCCTACTCCATGCTGCCAAAAAAATTGAGTGAGATTTATATTTATGGAAATGCTGGGGGACATATAATATATATCTGACCTGCCATGGGCTCAACATTTGGTACAGCAGTACATTCTGATCCTGGAAAGGTCGGCCTAATAATGTCACTGACACATTTATACTTCATTTCCTAGAAGGACTGACATTGGTATACTCTGGTCCTTGGAAGGACTGACCCATTAAACAAGCCACTGTCATCTCTACATTGTGGTCACAAAGGCTGTGACCCCAGAACATGTTTGTGTCATTATCTCAAAATATGGAAGTATTATCCTCATTTTGCAGTTGAAGAGAAAGAGATAATTAGCATGTAAAGGCCCCAGTGCATGTATTTCATTTACATTTCATGTCTGAATTGAGCCCCCTGCAGATTTTAAACAAAACTCTCCCTGCCTAGTCCCTCCTGGAGGTCAGAGCTGCAGCCTGCTCCCTCTTTAACCCTTGTGTCCCATTTGCAGCCCCCAGGTTAATCAGGGCAGGGTAAGGGGTCACAGTTTCTGCTGTATCCAAATCTTCACAGCTGGAACCTAAAACTCTCTGATCACCTGGAAGTAGCAGCTAAAACTACACAGTTTAGAAGAGAGGGAGCTGGGTTGGAGCCTAAAGGCAGCAAACCCTTTGAATGTGGGATTAAAGGGTCAATAAGGGTCAGTTCAGCTCCCAGAGGGGGTGTATGTACAAATGAAAACGACCCCTCACATCCCAAGCAGCAGATTTCCTTTCATCCTGCTCTTATCTCCCTGGTGTTAGGTTTTCTAAAAGCTCTCACAAAAGAAACCATAGAAAATCAAGTTCTCCCTCTAACGGCTGCAAGCTCCTCTCTGAATGTGTGTTGTTACTGAGCCTGCTGCTACCTGTTAGCGATCGAACATTTAGCTGCCGCTTATAGCCAAACGTGGGGTTGATAAGGTTACCGGATTGGTGGTGGTTAAGACATGTATGAAATGCATACACTGTGCAGATAGTTGAAATATGGATGAAGAGTTATAGGATGAATTGTGTCTGTGTTCTAAAGAGCAGCTGAAAAGGGACATTGTTTTATAATGAGGAGCTGTTAGAAATTATTACAATGTTACCAGGTTAGAATTCTTCATCCATTCCTTGTATTAGGAGAGTGTCCAATATATGCTGTAATGACTGAAAAGTCTTGTCTATCCCTATCCTTTCTGTCATGTTAGGTGACAGCACAGGTTACATACAGCAGAATATGAGGATTTCCTTTTTACCTGGTTCAGGCCTGTATAGTCATTGCATGCTAATAAAGATTTAAATGCATTCATCTCTGTGCTGGAGGCACCTATGAATAGTAACTATAAGGCATTGCAAAAAAAATGATGCTCAAAGTATGCTGTGTAGAGCAAAAAAACGTGTAAGAACTTTCAATCGCTTTTTTAATATACGTTTTAATATATAATATATATATTTAATATAAGTTGTTGCCTTTTCTTGCAAACAGCACTAATGGTTATTTATTTTATTTTTTTGTCCCAGAATAATTCATGGATACGTGACCACGATGAGACAGGATCCACCCACTCAGGAACGCCGGGTCCATCCAGCGGAGGGTTGGCTTCACAGAGTGGAGATAATTCCAGTGAACAGGGTAATGCTCCATTTCAGGTTATATCGACTCTTTTCATGTCCTGGCAGTAATGAAACATACTTACTATAAAAAATGGAGGAGAATAAGTTTTTAATTATTTCTTTCTGGGCGCACCTATTGCCACCTTTCATATCCATTTTGGGTCATAGCTGCTTAGTGGCTCAGCGTCTGATCACTGAGCCATGGGGGCTAATGCTGATTATAATCACAAAGGCTGCTGAGCAGAATGCGAGACTGTTCTTTTTGCAGAATTGGGTGAAGAGGTAAAGCCAATCAGAGATCATTGGGTGGGGGTGGGCACTGGAGTCCACCAGGGACAATTGGGGAAAGCCAGCTGCATTTCTAGTTGGTCATGAAGGCATTTCAGTGTTTGCTTATAGATCAGGATGACTGATATGGTAATTAGGAATGGGATTCCAGCACTTGGCCTGTACAGGGAAAAGAATGGGAGCTGGGGAAGTGCGGGGGCCACAGTGAGGGCAGCCATACATTCTGCAGGCTGACCCTGTGCTGTCCTAGGGGAGCTCAGTGATAAACTGCTGAGAGCTCTCTCTTCCTCATGATTCACCACTCAGATCTGCTGACCATCCAAAGCGACTCCATTTAATTTTGTAATGTCATCTGTAACATGAACATCCTAGTCAGCGTCCAGAGGGTAAACCCTCCCTCCCCACCCATCATTAGTTAACGCATTGGGTCTGTGTGCCCATGCAAGAGACTTAGCACTGAAATCACAGCTTGTGCCAGACCCGAGCCCCCTCTCTTATTGTACCACCCAGCCTCCTTTGCTCTCAAACTTCAAGGTCATCAAATAAATGTGCCAAGCCAGTTCTGTATGTTAACTGGGCTGCTGATTTTTTTTTCCCATCTGTGCTCAACCTCTCATTCATAAATATTCCCCCACAACTCCTCCCTTCGCCACTTCTTCTCCATGCTGCTTCACTGTGTGTCTGCTTCATTGACTCACAGCAAGGGTTGCTATAAAGCCACAGGGAGTGTTGGTTAATCACAGAATAATCCTAAGGGGGGGCCCAGTATACAGCCCCCAGATCTGTGCTCTCTTCTCTCCCATTGCAGTGACACCCTCCCTCTTCCAGTCGCTCCAGTATGTAAACTGGATTAGTGTAAAATAAACAACTGGAACAGACGTGTGCTGGCTGTTCCACAAACTGCCATTCTAGCTCAGACCTGGAGGAGATCTCATCCAGGGCCTGTAGTAGCTCCAAGCCTGAGCTACCCATAGGAATTACACGTTTGCTGGGGTTCAGACTGAACCCTACAATTTTATAATCCCTCCACACACACTAACAATTGTACTACATTGTGATGCCAGGTAGCACTGGGTAGCTTCCAGGCAATGTAGTGCCCAGTTACACGTGTATGTATGTTATATGTAATTGGGGATAAACTGGGGATAAACAGACAACATTCATACACGGGGACATTTCTGTCGTGGGAATGACTGATTTATAAACACATTTCATGAAGATTGCTATGCCTGTATATTCTGAATTTGTTAAATAGCCATAAAACTTGAGGCTTAGGGTACTAAAGAGGGTTACTATACTGCTCCACAATATTGGGATAAGATGGGCTACTGTATAATAAAGCACATCAACTATAAGTCTTTGTTTAAAGGAAACCTGTCATGGGAGAAATATAGCAGCCACTATGTTGTCCATGCAGAGTTCCTTTTCTAGATAGGATGTCATGCTGACCTCATGGCATTATTTATCTCCTCCCCAGTAGGCTCACTTTTTTTTTTAACATACAAGACGACTATAGAGAAAATAGATCCAGACTTGTCCCTTAAAAAAGGAATGGGAGTGCTCTGTATTGTAAATGTGCTGGATTCTAAAAGCACAGAAACTTTACAATTGTATTATTTTCCTTATTCTGGCACCAGGTCCTCAGGGCTAATAGCTCCCTCTGCAGGTACCCCCCCGGATTTACATTCCTTGCTAGTAACAGACACCTATAAGTGGTAACAACAAGGGCTGTCCTTATCGATGGTTCATTATACAAATCCAATCCCCAAAAATGACACCTGTGAGCATTACATATAATTTAATCTGCTCCAGTCCACAGATTAATGTCCATTCTTCTCATTAGATCACAGCCAGGATAATTGAATATGTCCTAATCACCACATAGTTGGCAGCATCACTACCTAATAATGATAATGTAAATAACAAAGCAGTCTAGAGGGCACCGGCCACTGAATCCCTGTAGTCCCTCCTGCTACTGATATAGCGCCAGTTATGGATTTTTATTGGGGGGGGGTTTAGAAGGCTCTGATGGAAGCGGCCATTCTCTGATTTGCAGACTTCATTCAAGATTCAGGTTGCAAGTTGAAAAATGGCTGCTAACACACATGGGTGCTTTTGACAGAGAGCTCATAACAACCATTAAAAATCACATTTTGCCAAAAAGAACAATTCAAAAAGACACGGGGCTGACATCAGCAATACATTGAAAGCTGTCAAGATGCCACCGCATAGTTACTTCTGCCACAACCCTCTCGTGTTCATGACCTGCAGATCAGTAATTAGTTCACCAGACAATACAATCTGCACCTTACACCCCACAGATTCCTGTGACCCTAACATATGTCAGTCTCTCCTTTTTCCTGCCTCTTGCGTAGGCAGTCTTTGTTCTCTGTCTTTATGAAAATTCATAAGACGGGGATAATTTTTGCATATTGAAACAGAGGGCATAACGGGGTGTTGTGGAGGTGAGGGGAGGGAAGCAATACTGTGCAACACAGGGCAGAGCAGACTCTGATGCATAATTTACTTCCCCTCCAGGCAAGCTTTTAAGCCTCTCTTTTGCCGCAGGTTATAGGAGCTGAGCAGCTGTTATATAGTCCTCCCCTGTTGTCCTCTTCTCTGATTTATGTTTAAGAGACAGGAGAGATTGTGTGTTTGCGAGGCCAGGCCAAAGGAGATCCTGGAGACTGTAAGAGGGTCATCTGCACCCAGACATATAGAACCATTGCTTATTGGACAAAGTCTTGGCTATGGCACCATCCCAGGCTTGCTTGAAGGCTCTGGTACTAATACTGTGAATAATTCTCTCACTTGGATACCTAATTTTTGCCTTTGTTTTATTTGTTTAAAATGCTTATCCATACTTGGTCAGTAAGAATGGTGGGCCAGTTTACTTTATTTATTTTTAACACAACCCTGAAAAGCTTGGTCTCTGTTGTTTGCAAAGCAAAATGATGGACTCGGTTTTCATGGGTGCAACCAGACCTTTAGACACAATCTGACAACCTTCATGGCTTGAGGCTTGCTCTTAACATTGTAAGCAACACTTTTTCAATGCTTATTGTATCAGTTAAGAGAATGGGATACCCTCACATCACAGGGAGCAACAATTGTAACAGGTTACTGAAGGTAATCACTTTTAGACTGTGACCCAATCTAGCTGGTCTTGTGCTGGTACCTGCATATAAGGCAAATATGACAATTTGCAGTCCACACATTAGTGAATATGCCATGGTTGCCAGGGTGTACCTATTCATGTTTATAACAAACCTTACTATATCCAAAATTAATTTTAAACATCTGTAGCAAAAATGTTTTAATTGATTTGCTCATCCTAAACTCTGAATCAATTGCAATTTCAAAGTGTTTGAAAATGTGTAAGTGTTTTTTTTCACACCCATCACTAACTTTTTCTCTGCCTAGTTATCAAAAGCAAATCTTACTGGTATTCATTACTGATAAAGTTCTTTATAGGAGGTTTAACTGCTGTGTGCAGATTCACATGTTGTTCACTTGACATTGTATGCTGAGTTACTTGTACCCATGAACAGCAATTGCAGACAATGGCTTCATATTGATGACAAACTGTTTCTTTGCTGTAACCTTATGAGACATTATTTTATGGGAAGTGTATCTGTTACTTCAAACCAACTACCTGAAAATGTGGTAGAACGGTCAACAGCAACCAAGATAAAATAAACATTTCCAGCAAGCAGTATGGGAGCGGCCATTGATTAAAATGCTAATTACCTCGTTATTATGCTGACCCATTGGTTTAAGTACTTACCAAGTTAAAGCTCTGTAATGTGCATACAGAAACCCGACCAAAGTTAGAATTCCTAACTAAAAACATTAAACTAAACAGCATGGCAATCATGTAACCAGAATTTTTATGATTATTATTATTAACAGGATTTATATAGTGCCAACATATTATGCAGCGCTGTACATTAAATAGGGGTTGCAAATGACAGACAGATATGGACAGTGACACAGGAGGAGGAGAGAACCCTACTCTGAAGAGCTTACAATTTAGGAGAAGGGGGAAGTAACACACACTAGGAGGGAATGAAATCAATAATTAGATTGTACTGGCAGAAAGAATGGTTGATCTCTCTCACAATGCAGCGAAATGTATTTCATACACAAATTGTGAACATGGTGCCAATAATACTGAAAAGGCTACAGTGGAAAAACAATAAAGTAAGAACGACCAGCAACAGACTGCTTCTGGGATCTAATAATTTATAGTGATGCCTTTACTTTAATGTGCATATCTTACAGGGCTGTATATCTAGATGTGTTGCTCAATAAAATATTTTATGATGTGCAGTCAGCAGAAGTGGTTCATATCAGAAGGTTCTGCTATCTTCACAGATATGGCATCCTGTTAGTAGGAGGAGCTTGTCCTGGGAAACAAGATAAACTAGAATGGACAAAAGTCATTTCAGCGATAAAATAGAAGAAATCATGTATTAGAGTGAATTGGTTGTAATATCAAAGAAAATGCAGTGAATTACATGAAAATTATTATTATTTAATGTTTCCCTTACAGGTGACTGTCTAGACAACAGCGTGGCTTCACCCAGCACGGGGGACGATGATGAGTTAGATAGGGACAAAAAAAGGAACAAGAAACGGGGAATCTTCCCTAAAGTTGCTACAAACATTATGAGAGCGTGGCTCTTCCAGCACCTTTCGGTAAGAAACTTTAATGTTGAGTCATAACACTAAAAGGAAACGTAGAAAACATTTTAGCTAGGTTCATTATTTGTGTTCATTTTCATCCTCAACCTTTTTATATTTTTATTCTTGTAATAAATATAGAGATAGAGAGCTGTATTTCTCTGCAGCCATCCTGCTTAGCAGATGCTAGATATTGGCATCAAAGGGAGAATATTGTGAGAAGGAGCAGTAAAGCAAAACCATTGTGTAGCACTACAAACCATTGACAGCTGACTATAGGACAACTATGGGCCCTGAAGGCTCAGGGGGCCCAGAGTTTTTTTTTTTTGCTGGACGCTAATGTATTCAGGTAGAAATAGCATTGAAATAGCATCTTGTATGGATTATTGTTAGTCTGCCAGAATTTTGTGTATATTGCATGTTTACAGGAGTAAGTTTTCATTTTGTATCCATATATCGGCCAGATCATGTGGTGGCAGTATATAATAGCGCAGCATATGCAGGTTTTGTGCTTTCATATCATTATGTTCCCTATACATGGTGAGGAAACGGCATAGCTGGGTGGTCAGGCAGTGGCTTCATGGAAGGGACGTCTGAAAACCTAGAAGAGCTGAGCATTGGTGTTTTGGCTTATAACGAATCTAGATAGACTGTCCTCCACTCGCTTTACGGGGAATACTGTTGTAAAATGCTCTTTATTGTGCAGAAAAAAAATGACCATAGGATGTGATGTGATTAGACAGAGGACCTGGAGCTTTATATATTTTGTGCTGTCAGTGCATCCTTTGCATTTAACCATTTACACCAGAGGGTACACTCTGCCCTGCTCCATGCTGAGAAATCTTTGCAATGCAGACCCAATTAAAAATTACTAAAGCGGCATAAAAGCTGAGTCTCGGCTGCAGCTACCCATGAAGTCTGCCCCGGGCTACATCTCAGCTAGCGGAGTGCACAGAAACAATTAGTCAGAACGGGCCCATCCCTGCCTAGTTAAACAAAGCAGAGTTAATGAACGCTGACCAATTAGTTACTAATTGACGAAGCTATAAACCTATTAGAAGCTGGTAAACGGGTAATCAATTCTAGGTAATTACCCTGAACCTGCTTAGTGGCAGGCAGACACCGGGGAGGGAGAGCTGGCTGGCTGACGAGGGGCTTCATCTGACAGGCGTATAAGCTTGGGGAACCCACATCACACACCCCTGACTATTTGCAATATTTCCTCTGCTTGTTTGGAGGATGATACATATTTCTCACCCCCCCCCCCCCTCCCCCCCCAAATATCAGTTCAGGTACACAAATACACAATTTGTATTGTTTAAAGACTAATGCGATTCAGAACTGCTATTCCTGTTTTGATTTGCTTCTCTTGGAGTAGCACGGTGTATTGGCAAGAATTTAGTTTCACCAAAGTGTCACCTTATTAGTAAGAAAACGATGGTGTCACACATTGATGATGGACTGAAAAGTACAATAAATGAATGACATGGCAATGCAGAGATTCATTTATTTCAAGATGGGACAGACACAAGCTACTGCAGAAAAATCTGGCCACTGCAATCTCCAAAATATATAAAAAAGCCACAGCAAGTGGTCAAACCTTGTAGGGCCAAAGTCTGGACCATCTCTCTCTTTTACTGTATCTGTAGGTGAGACTAAAGCTGTGTGCACACTTGCAATATATATCATTGGAAACGAAGGACTAACGACCTATCATCCAATAATCGTCAACAAAAAAGGGCACAACGACGACGAACGAGGATTGTTGTTGGAAACAAACAACTGTCCCAGCGAATCTGATTGAGCGATGATCGTTCACTATGTATGGTGTCTACAGTCGTTCAGTGATCGTGGATGTTTCTGCAGTACACTTTGCTCCTTTACACGTTACTTCCTCCATCGTTCAAATGATCGTACATTGGTGAATTATATTTGAATGATCGTATTGTTACAGCATGTACAGAATTGTGCACAATATGATCATTCAAAACAATTGTGCATTATTGTGCATAATCGTTAGTCGTTTGTTTTCTAACGATAATTATTGCAAGTGTACCTAGCTTTATGCCCCTGAATAAACCCACCTACCAAATATTATTATTGGCTGAAGGAAGACCTTCTCAGAACAAAAGCAGTATCACCCATGCCTCAGCTTTAGGGTCATTTCACATTGGCTGAACAATTCTGCGGCACCTCAGTGTGAAAGTCAAAACAAATCCCATAACTCACTTCATTTCTGTCATTTCTGGATAGAACAGGACCATGGAATTAATACCTGACATCCTCGTTATATTTACATGGGTCACTTTTGTCAGATGAAAGACCAATTAAAAAAAAAGAATGGCTTATGTTATAATATTGCATGGAACATAAGGAGTAATGTGGATTGTGATGCTTCATTTATTTGAATGAGTCCTGATGGATATCAAATATAGCTTAACATAAGCGGTTGCATTGTTTTTATTTGGGGGGGGGGCTATTAAAATGTATTATTAATTGCTTTAAAAGTTGAATTTTATTGTTGCAAACTTTAAGCTAGTCCAAAGCAACAATTATATGACCATTCACAATTGTAGCTCCAGCAGTATGTTGTGAGTTTGATTTGCATCTGCCATTTCAAATTGGATTAGTCCTGTTGCAGCTTCCCATGATCCACAGCATATGTTCTTCTGTAAAATCTTTTCTAATGCCCTTTAAAGCTTCATCTCCATGATAAACCATTCATACTCATTCAAAGGAAAAGCTAGGATTGGGACAGTATTTTTTTTTTAATTATTTGTATTCATCTGTAAGGAAAGTATAAGAAAACCTAAATTCAGATTCAGAAATCCAAGTGTTATACAGAGCTGTGATTGCACTGAATGCCATTTGATTCTTATGGAGTTCAGCTGTTCATTGTACCCATGCAGATATTGCTGGATTGTCGGGTACAGCTACTATACATCAATCATTGTCTATGTAGGGAAATACTCATCGGTGCTTATGTGTAAGAAGGGGAATCTATGCGTTGGTACTAACTTTTGGTTTAGGTATTCCATTGCGAACATCCAAGTTCGTTTCAAAGGGAAAGAATCTGCAAATATTAGTCTGTAATAAAGTTCTGGCCTGGTCACCCCTAACAACCATTTAGCCCTGGTGCTCTTCCAACCCCCCTACCTCCATCTGCACTCATGCCGTTCATCTGTCACTAACCTGTCAAGCAGAGGTCTGTGACTGGCTGCAACCTAAGACCCCCAATCTCATCCATCATTGCCGTGCCTGACAGCTCCATGGCCATTTTTTTTGTTTTGTATTTTAGGTTCCCCTGATCAAGCAAAGGGCCAGTTGCACATTTCCTGGGCTCCTGAAAAAGAAAGGCGCTGTTTGTGGCGGTCCCATCTGTCCTATAGATCTAGAAGGACACCATAAAAATCACCCACTTGCTCCCCCTTAACAAAGCAGATGGTTGGACGTTTAGTGGAGAATCTTTAGATTATCTTCCATTCACCCAGTCCATGGCTAACAGAGCAGAAGTGTCTTAATAAACTGTTTAATTCTCCAAACACATGGAGCAAAGACTGAATGCTGTGTTTTTCTATATGATTAGTAGATGGCAAATCTCTCTCTGCACTCTGACTTATCTATTCAGATCTGATTATAAACCTTAACATGCAATACCATGATTGTGACTAAAAGCACAAAGTCATCTTTTATTTTATATTTTATCCATATAAATTTGTGTTTGAACCTGTTTATTCAGTCTGGTGTAATCAGTTTTATTTCTCTCCATGAAGCACCCATACCCTTCAGAAGAACAGAAAAAGCAGCTAGCACAGGACACAGGGCTTACGATACTACAGGTCAATAACTGGTAAGTCCTACAATCTCTTCTGAGTCTTCTAGTTTGAGAAAGAACTGGATTCCGGGATACATCATCAAGATTCTTTTTTTCATCTATATTGCACTGGACAGGAAAAACCTGACTACTGTTGCCAACATTGACAGTTATCCATTCAGACATTTTTTTTTCTAAGGTGCCCAATATTCTAAGAATTCTGTAATCTGTAATTCTGCATCCTATTAAAAGTAATAGAAGTTCTGCATTCTCCAAAGATTTCATAAAAATTGTTATAGAGGTTGATGGCTTGCTCTTATTGTTACATTTCTTTCCTTTTCTTTGGGGTACAGGTTTATTAATGCAAGAAGGCGGATCGTTCAGCCAATGATTGACCAATCAAACCGCACAGGTAAGTGCCACTGACCTGGAAAAAAGGATTCTTTTGCATGTATTGGGTGTTAAGGCAAACATGTTACTAAAGTACTAGGCAACTGGCACAACAGATGGAGAACATTTAGTCGCTCTTCCACCATTGACATGTTACTAAAGCAGTTCATCTGTCTGCTTAGAAGGGCATCACAACGTGTCTTCTGAAATGGCATGTAAACTTTCTAAATTTTATCCAGAGGCAAATGAAAATGAACAGACATTGCAGGAAGTGACACAATTTGCATCATGCATATGCCAAGGTTTGGGTGCAGTCAGGGAACCTGGAATGTTTTGAGAAGCTACAGAGATATATGTAAGCTTTGTGTTGGTTTTAGTGTAACTGATAACTGTAGTGATATCTTGGATTCTCTTGCGAGCTGCACTATGAATGACCAGCATTTATATTAAAGCCATGGCCGTTCCAGAGCCACTTCTGTACTGTTGGGGTTCCTGGTCTGTACAAATCACTTATGGCTAGTAAACATTTAAAGGGTGGGGGCAAATAGACACAACAAAGTGACAAATAAACCTTTGGGGAAAAAAAGTAATTGAACATAGTGAAAACAAAGAACAGCCAGCAAACCACAGGTACAAAATGTACAAAAAATGTTTATGTATAGTGTATGCAGCAACGCAGTCCAATGAATTGTTCATGTTACTGCAGGTCAAAGCGGTCCACCTTATAGCCCGGAGGGTCAGAATATGGGAGGATACGTCATGGATGGCCAACAACACATGGGAATCCGCCCACCAGGTAAGAATTGGGACTATGATACTTGGGAGACATGGAGAAGCCAAGATCTGAGTATTGTGTGATAGTCAAAAAAGATTTGTCTGCTTCTCAAGGTGTATTAGACCAGTGTGTTGTCTTAGAATTACAGTATGTTGGGGGGGGAGTTGATATTCCAGGCACAGGAAAGGCGATACTAAAATGCCCCAGCACTATCCCACTGATATGTAAATTAAAAAAAAAAAGTAACCTGGAAAAAGATCGGGAGCTGCCATTCTAGACCTGTCTACAAAGTGAACTTGTCATGACAGAAATACAGCTGTTGTAAATGACCAAACCACACAATCAGTATTTTTAAAAAGTGAGACCCACAGCTGATACCCCCATGTTTCTATAAACAGTCCTGTGTCATCTTCATGGCAATATTACTACCTACTGAGTCTCTAACATGAACCAAGTATGGGGTCAGTGAAGTCTTAACTTCTGTCCTGCGTGTATGTTAAGTGACTCGCCAGCATTGGAAGCTTCCATCTAAATCTGTGCAAGGTTTAGTGTGAAGATGTAACAGGCAGCATGGCTTCTATATATATGTGAGAGCACAATTTCCCATTTTACTCTGATCCTTGGGATTCATCCTGTGTAGTTATGTTGTGCTTCTGTCTCCCCTTTAACGTCTGGTTTTGATGAACACTTGGAGCATGCTGAAATGCTCCCGTACAATAGCCAGTGGGTTAAATATTGCTCTGTGCATTGGCTAAAAAATGATTATAGTATGCTGTACTGCACAGGCTGAGATGGGGGTTCCTATAAAAGATTAGCCACTATTGTGGTCACTGTGTTACAGTTACCAGTTGTTGTTATTTGGCACAGTGGATTATCAATATGGCGGTATATGCCTGGCTAGCTCAGCGGCCACATGGGATTCGTCTTTCTGCATTGATGATGAGGGCCGACTGACCAGGTCAGGTAATACACTGCATGTGGGTGGTGATTGTACCACAGTGTTATTCTTGCAGTCTTAGTTGCCTGTCTTCCCCTAGGAGCCATGGGAGGCTTAGGCATGGCCGTAGGTATGGAAGGGCAGTGGCACTACATGTAACCCCCTGCCATCTTTCTGGTACTAGGGATGTAAGTAAATATTTATATATTTATATATATTTTTTTAATCTTTTGACCAGCAACGGGGAGGGTCAGGGTGCTTGTCAATCACAATTTCCCTAAATCCTTTCATTCTACACACGCATAACCCTTACCCTTGTCTTTCATGTCATCACACTACGTGTTATGCCTCCCTCACGGATCTCACATGCATGTACATTTTTGTCTGTGTGATATTTGGAGTATGGATGGAATCCTGGCACAGACTTGGAATATTATCAGCAGAGGAAACCAATATTAACTAATTTCTAGGCTTGAGCACTTGACTATCACCTGAATGCAAATAATGAGTTTGGTCCACAAAACTGTTCCCTTCCCAGTGTACAAGAAATACTGGCAGCGTGGCATTTTATAGGGGGATAAGGTCACACAACGACCCACTTATAAAACATGCAAGCGTTACCCATACTCGGCACCTATATGGCAACAAGTTTTTCTTTCTGGGGATTTAAATGAGAAGCCCCCGATGACTTGTAGGATTATGAGTTCACACTCCAGGCTGTGTAGCAGTTATGAGGTGACTGGAAGAGTAGGGGTTGTGAAATGCATCAAATTTAGGAACTGAAGCCAGCTTGCTGGAGGTGATAGGAGAAATGAGGAGGCAGCCATAGCTGGAGAGATCAGAGCAGAGAAGTATCAGCGATGATAGAGGGGGCTGGAGGTCCTTCCAGCATCTCCGGAATTGGGGGTGGGGCTGCGAGGAGAATTAGCTACAGAAGATGAGGACACAGGACCCCAGCAGGAGCTAATTGATAGGCAGCAAACTAAATAGTCCGTCTGTGGCGGCGTGTCGAATCACAGTGACTGCGCAGGTATGTAGATTTCTCTGCTTCCGAGCGGCGCTTTATCATGGGTCAGCGGAGGGCGCACTACGCTGCAGCGGGAAATATTTCATTTTATAAATGAGGGAAATTATTAACCCTCACTGACTGCTGCAGGGGAACGGTTACATCAAGCATTGCTGTGCTATCATATACGCTGTAATTGTGCTGGTGAAGAGAATTAGTCCATGCGGAGATGAAGGAGACCTCATATCAAAGTAACATAGATTGTAGTATTAACTGACACATAGCAGAGAGTGAAGAAGATGAATTATCCCCCCTGGAGGAACATCTCTGCCTACAAGTACATCTCTAGTCTATCAGCCTGGCGCTTTGTCAGCATCTGGTGCTTGGAAAGCTACGGGCGGGCAGGTAGATCTCTTTATTACCAGATTTGCCAGAGTTCTAATGATCAGTGCCCAGCATTATACAAGCAGCTAAATACAGAGAGATTGGCATTTCCTGCTTCATAGGCTTCATAATAAACACTAGATTGGCATGTTTTGTGAATGGAGCATTTATTTCTGTGTGTCACCAGATTTATATTTTGTTTTAGAAATAGGAATTTGAGGGGATTTAGTATCAGAATTACAGGGCCAGCCTGTGTTGCCTGGGTACAGAGGAATTGAAGGGGCACAATGCATGATTAGGATGTGATGTGTGTGCATGATGTGAATGGAAATCATTGTATTTATCATTGTACTGTGCGTTTATTCCAAGCTTGGTTCCTTTATTATTTTATCAATCCATATTCACCCCTTTTTATATTTTTGTGGTTTTGTTTCTATAAATTTTTGTACAATGTGTTTTAGTTTTAATGAAGAACTATGCTGGGGCTCAAGTTATAAATGCGGGATATAAAAAAAAGACTTAAATTGATAGGAGCAAGAATTTGGCTTTTTTAAGCATTTACTCCAATTTGCCCTCATTGTTTTTTACACTGACTTAAATAAGCTGTAACCACGCATGATGAGATTTTTGACCAATCAGGTGTTTACTGACTACATGTAAATAAGAAAACTGAAATCTTATTGGCTGCTGTGATCCTGCCACACTTTTGTACAATCTGTAAGCATGGCAGCAGAGTTCACCCATCAGCTGACTGCAGAGTTTTGGATGAACTTTCTAGTAGACAATTAAATATTATAGTAAATGAGCCCAGCCTAACCGTAATATGATTGTACAATTAGCGGGTTATCGTGAGAATTCAATATAGAAATGGTCATTGGTTATTCATTTCACCTAGAAATGTTACTGGATTATTACAAATTAGATAAAAAGTACAATGTTTTTTAATCCAGTAATTAATCTGTGTTGACCTGAAGAGCTGACATTCTTATCTCTTTCCACCAGGCTTCCAAGGAATCCCAGGGGACTACGCTGCGGCCCCAGGCTCTATGGCCATGGGATTCCCTCCAGCCGGTTACTCGCCCGCCATGCCCTCGCACCCAGCCGGCCTGCGTCACGGACCTTCTTTACACTCCTACCTCCCAGGGCACCCCCATCACGCCTCCATGATTTTGCCCGCAGGCGCCTCCCCTCACCACCTGGTGCCAGCGCAGAGCCAAGCGGATGCACTTCTGAACGGTCAAAACCTAGACATTCACGCTCACTAACATTCAGCCAAACCGGGTGTCAGCTTCTTTTTAACCCTTTCTTCCAGCTTCCAAAAAAAAAAAGGAAAAAAAAAAACTTTTGTCTTTAGAAAAAGGGATTTGTTTGGTTGGACTTGCTACTCCTTTAGACGATTGCAGAACAGAAACTGATGGATAAACGGGGACAGCAAGGGAAGGATAACAAACCCCAATCCACTGTCTTCCTAAACATGCCGCAGTGTGAACTTGAGAGCTGACACTAGGTGCAAGGAAACCACTGATATTATTTTTGTGGGTTTTTAATTTTTCATGCACACCCTCCCAACCCACAAGTCTTTTTCTATGAATGGACCAACACAGGACTCAAGTCTAATGACAGATTGAAGAGCGCAAGATCTTTTAAATCTCGGTTTTCATTTTGTTTGGTTTAACTTCTTTTTTTTTTCTCATCACTCGCAGCAGGGACTAAGTTAACTTGTACATTTTTTTTAATTAATATAATTATTTGAGTTGATAAGTGTATTGTTTTACCTGTTTTTTATGATAAAAGAACTTGAAACAAAATCCACTGTGGATGTATATATATATAATTGTATAAATATTTATAGCACCCATAAACTTCAGGGTCTGTAGAGGAATGCCTTCGGCTTATTATTTTATGGTTACACACAGTGATCCCACGATCAGAACAACTAGACATCCACTATTATAAAAGGTAGACTCCTTTCAAACATAAAATGTTAAAACAATCTATATCAGCCTTTTTACCATGGGGATCTCTTGAAATAACTTTCAGGTCCTAAGGGAATCCCTTCTACAATTATTAATATATTCACTGCTCGCAGTATATTGGTGTGATGGTCAGTAGGAAGAATGTCTCTTACATTGCTGGTCGGTGGGAAGAATGGCATCCTTACAGATAGGCAAAAAGACCAATAGTGTCACCTAAAACTGACCTGAGAGGCACAAATTGCTCATTGCACCCCTAGCAACCTCCAGAGAAACCCTGGTTGAGAAAAACTGAGTTAAAGTGAAACATCACAAAACAACAAGTCGGTTATTCACACTGCAAGGGTTTTATCAAACATACCTGTTACCATTCACTTCAAACTAAATCATTGATTGAAATCACTTCCTCCTTCCTAGAAAAAGTCTGAGATCGGCCTATTTCAGGGACATAATCCGCCCCAGTACAGGACAATACTCCAGGGAAGAGCCCTGCGCCTCATCATAAACAGAAAATAAGATTTCCTAGAACCTTTACTATACAAAGTACAGATCGACCCAACTAGTCATAGTTGTAAGGAAGCTATGTAATAGAAATTTGTAAACAGGGAATCATTCCCTCAAACATTCCCAAGTGGGAATCAATTACTGGCATTAAAACACATGAACTTGGAAGATTCCCAAGAGGGAATGTTTGATTCTGTTTTATAAATAGAGCCCATACTCTATAAAAGCATTTAGATAAAAAGATTTTCTTCATGTCAAGCCTTTTTTAATCATGTGGCATCCAAAATCCATTTTTTTTATACGTTTCATTGCATATAATGTTTTTACCACATTATGTAGGTAAATTATTGAAGAGTGAGAATTCACCTTGCTAAACGTATATCTTGTACTACTTTACTAGCCTAACCCCAATATCTAATAATTGGCCCTAAATCTCAGCCAGAGAGTATAAATGTCAGTGTTTCCTGGTTCGGGTAATGACCTCTCTGACAGCATTGTACCCAAACATTGGTGAATGAAAAGCAGAGATCATTTGAGATAACTGGAAAAAATGGTGAACAAATGATCATATCAATTTAATTTAAGGTATGCTGAGTGACCTTGGCAATATATATGTAAACTAAAAATTCAGCTTTTTATATTTTATGTGTTTGTCCCTCTCTATTCATCCTAGTAATCACTGTCTCCAATATATAAAAACTTGCTAAATCCGACGTGTTTGAGTACAGAAGGGGATGGGAAATCTTCCACTGTGTAATGTTGTACTGGTGACAACTGTCTAGGAGATTTTCCCTGACTTTAGATGTCTTCTTTCTTCCTGCTGTGTCACTGATAAAAGAAGTGGAGGGAAATGTCCCCACCGGAATGCAGACAGGAAAAACCTGCTAAGGATCCTAAAGTGTAATGAAACCCTAGAATGTTTATAGAAACTAGTGCTGCTGAGCTCAGTACTTCTGCTTCAAATGTTTTGCTTTATTTTAAAGTTTGCCATTCAGGTAAAACTCGGCCCATAGAAGTCACTTTGCATGCTTCCTGTTTTTCACGTGGCTTTGTTACCTTGCAGGGTATTAATGTAGCACTATCTAAGCACTTTTTTTGTACATCTTGACGATGTGAAGACATTGCCTGTGCTAACAACCAGGAGACAGCTCTGTGCCTATGATCCTTCTCCAAGGATAGTGATTGACAGCAACTCCCAAGACACACATGCTTTATATGATGCAAGGAATGATGGGACATGTAGTTTCCAAGGAGGTAACTTTCTTTTAATTATCTGGATGTGCGCTTTCCAAGCAGAAGTCTGGGAAAATGCCCGTGGGAAAGCCCAAGGGTGCAGCTGCAAACATAGTAGTGCAACTGTATATGAATGTCCTAATAATTATTGAATAAACATTGCAACAGAGGTGAGAATGGGTTTATTTATATAGAATGCAGAGGGTTTAGTACAAATGTAACCATTCTCTGGTCTATCCAAATCCATAAAATGGTTTTTACACTTTTAATACCATTTGCAGTGTTTCCTATTTAGCAGTTGCTTTTATAGAAAACCCTTACATCAGGGCTGTCCAACTTTAGTTCTTGGGGGGCCAGAATTCTCACACATTACCTTCACTTCTGTAACACCCCACAGGCAACAACCAACTCCAGCAAGTTTTTACTGCATTTTACTTCCCTATAAAAGTAGCGCTCTCGCAAACTATTTGCTTTTCTGATTGTGTGACAGAGAGGCCATAATTCTGGCCAGAATACTTTATTCCAGTCCATTATATATATATATATATATATATATATACAGTACATATAGTATAAAGGTAGCACCCCTCACTGCTGCCCTTGCTTGCAAAAAGCCACTTGAAACTTCAATCCTAAATCTGTTTCTTCTGCCCATCTACATAGACTTTAGTCACTTCCAGTCTTCCCATGCTTACCTGCCATAGTTTGAGTACCTTAGGCTTCTTACATTAGGGTCTAGATGTCAACATTTCTGATTCTACCAGGTTTCAGCTCACTTTCTATCTACTAAACATTACAATAATGCTGTCTTTTGCTCTTAGAGTTTGTTTTGTCCTTGAAGTCCCTCTAAACTTGGTCAGGTGTGGTTGGGTTTCCTGTCTTTTCAGCTTAGGTCTTTACCACAGTCATGTAAGACTTTCTGTCCTGAATCACCCAGGTTTTTGCTGACTTTGATCTTAGAAGCCACAAGCGCATTTCTTATATCTGTTTCTGTATCTGATTTGCTATTTAGCAATACCCTAAGCTGGACTGCTTTTGGATGCTGTTAAAGACTTCCTGTGTCCCTCAAAGTACGAGAAAAACAAATAGGAGTTTTGTACTCATTGTAAAATATTTTTCATGGAGCATGCAGGTTCATACGTCGATGTTTATGCTCTTTGTACTCCTTTCCTACAAAACTGAGGCATGCCAATATTAGGATAGGTTATCCCAGACAGGCCAATAGTATTCTTGTTTGACAATTTCCAATTCTCCACAGCACAACCTAGAAGGTAAAGACCTGTGTCCCCCACATTGACCCCAAAGAAAAACATTTTACAGTGGGTGCAAAAATCCTTTTTTATTAGTCCTTAAAACAAAGGCCTGGTGCACTTCAAACAAACCTAAAGGACTTTGAATAAGGCTGATCTAGCAAATAGAATAATAAACATAAGAGCCTGCTGCACTCATAGGTAATTTGCAGAGCAGTACACAATTTATTCTGTCCATTCTAACAGCAACCAGGACTGTCATGGCTGAACCCCGGCATCAGGATTATTTTGCTTATTTCACTTCTCTACTGGTCAATGAGGCAGTTTATTACATTTTGTAGCCAACAGGGATTTGAGGGATGCCCATGGGGGAACCATATTAACAGTTCCAGTTGCTGTTTATACAAGTCATGACTACTAAAAAAGTGAAGCTTTCAAGTTGTTAGGAACAATTAGCTTGACACGTTTACTTAAAAGTTACTATGACATCAACAATAATTTGCTAAGCTTTTTTTTATTTTACCAGCAAGAAATCATGCTTTCTGCCCACTTAAAACACAACCACCTTTGTATTCTGTTGTCTGCTTTTGCTAAAAAAAAATGTACAAGGTTTGAAGATGGCCATACATATTTGTAGTCACATAATATAAAAATGAATTGAGCTATTGATAAGAGTCTGACTGGTGGATAGCTTAAGTGAAGAACTGGGAAAAAAACAAATCAAAACCATTTTGAGTAGACAGGTATCACATGAATATTTTGTGAGCTCACAGAATAATCATTCGAGACAGGTCAACAAAAAGACAAATACAGGTAGGGTTTCTGTATTTCATCCTGCTCTTTCATTTTGTATAATTACTATCATGAATACAAAAGACTTCATGAAGTCAGGATTCAATGTGAATTCCCTGCAGAACTTTGTGTTAGTATTCTCTGTTTTACAAGGCACATTAGACAGCAGTTTCTTGCTGTTTCCTAAGCAATGGTTCACTTTTACTGTGCCAAGTTGCCCAGCTTTTCACCTTTCTCAGCATTGACTTGTAGACAGAAGGTCACACATAAAGTTGATTTTAGGTAATAGGGGATACTGGGGGGTTTGATGAATCAATGGTCTCTCAGAGACACTGGCATTTAGACAACCAGTCAGCAAAACCTGTGCCATGGCAGCTAAATGAGAAATGTTCACAGAATTAAAAAAAAGATGTTTTGTTACAGAAAAGACATACCATGACGCTTTTCTAAAAAAAAAAAAAAAAAAGAAGACCTGAATATATTTTGAGGACGGCTGGCTTAATGTGACAAAGCACAAATTCTCACATTTTGTTATATGACAGCACCTAGGTGTCCAGGTAGCTCTTCAACATCCTCAGAGCCAAATACTGCATACTCCTACATATGATCACTATATTACATTGTGGGTCTAGAAACAGGCAGAACTGCATCCCATCTATGTGTGGTTCCCTTTCCGCTGATGACCCGGTCCTGGGCTCAACAGCAGCTGCAGAATATCTCCTTTAATTGTTATATCATTCTTAGCGGTTTATTTTATGATTGCTTGAGTCTAAGCCCACCTAAAAGTAAAAACCTATGCAATGAGTTGGGTTAGATTTAGGGTGAATTATTAAAAAAAAAAAATTAATCCAACTTTTTTTTTCAGCAAACCAATCATGTATTGGACCCTTAGAAGAATCCCTGCAGTGGTCCTGATACAAAGGTGTCATCATGTCTGTATACAAAGCCCTGCGTGTTGCTTCATCCTGTTTCCATCTGCTCATATATGTCACTCTGTTAATTTGACACATCCACTCTTCCCTAATATTCTCTGTTTTGCACCTGCCGGTGACTGGGCCGTCACAGAGCCTTATTTGCCTACAGGCACAATGCTGGTGACAGGCTGTCTATTTCCTCCCACCACGCTGACCCAGGGGTCAGTCTGCAGCCACTAATTACAGACGGCAGTAGTAACACTTCAGCGTATTGATGAATTAATCTCCTGTTTGGTCTGGAAGGTCTTGTATCTTATTGTATGTTCTGTAGGCTGGGTCACAAGATCACTTTTTGTGTCCACAACTTCCATTTCTATATTATAACATGATTTCTGACCTAAATTGGTATATTATAAATGGACAGCTGGGCGTTTTAAAAGGCAACAAAAACATCCAACAAGATTGAGATGGTTATTGGAATGCAAGAAGAATCCCTCTTATGAAGTTAAGTTTAACAATTTTTACATGGGAAAAGATTTAGACCATTTCATAATCATCATTTAGAGAAGGTTGTTTGTTCTCATGTCAAAATATATTATATGAAGGAGGGTTTTGTAATTAAAGGGAAAGTCCTTATAACGTCACCAACCATGGCCAAACTTAGAGAGCTGTTATTGTGCAAGTCCACCAACCTGGGAACCAAATTCCCTACAACCATTGAAAAATAATGATAAACTCCAGTTGCACAATAACTAATGAATGAATGCTGCAGCCAGACTCATCCATCCTTCCCACCCCTCCTCCTCTGCTGCTTCTCTTTGTAGTTCTCTTCATTGGTTTCCATTTCACCTAAGTATTAAATTCAAGCTCCTGTGCTTTGCCTTCAAATCCCCCCACAGTTCTTGTCCCACTTACCTTTCTGACCTGATAGAAAAATTCTCCCCTAGCCGCTCTCTTCGCTCCTCCAATGACCTGCTAATGACTTCCTCACTCATAACCTCATCACATGCTTGGCTCCAAGAGCTGCCCTGACTCTCTGGAATGGTCATTCACTTACACTTGTTCTTACTTTCCACACATTTAAAAGTGCCCTTGAAACCCATCTTTTCAAACTCAGCTACCGTCTTCTTCTGTCTCCTAAACCCTTACTACTTACCCACTTATCCCCCCTACAACTGTGTGATACTTCCCCCTCTTGGATTGTAACCTCTTCAGGACAGGGTCCTCTCCTCCTCCTGTGTCACTGTCTGTATCTGTCTGTCATTTGGAACCCCTAACAGAAAGCCAGTCAGAAGTATTTAGGTAAGTAGTTAGACGTAGGGCTCATGTCAGTAGCACATCCAGGTCTGAGCAGAACCAATAAATATTAATGTGTGATCACTATAGACAAATGATGGAGCCTCCTCTGTAATAGAAACGACTATGGGTGACAGCAGCTATATATGATGAAGAAGAATTTGGAGACTGTCAAGTATAACTAAAAACAATCCTTAACTATCCATCAAAGAAGTGGAACTGATATGTGTTTTTTTCAACATTCACCTTATGTAGGTGAGTGATTTCTGCAGCCTAATTTGTGTATATTGTACATTTGTACACAAAGTGCTGCATATCATGATAATGCGCTGATATTTCTGGGCCAGATGCCAGGCGGAGAGGAGAGAAATAAGAGAGAGAAAGGAGCTTCGAACACACAGCAGAGCTGAACCTGAATCTAAATATATCTGAGAAGAAGCAAGCAGATGTGCTGGGGTCAGCCACACACAAGATGTGGGAGTATGTTACACCCCAACATTACTGCCGTCCAGCTTTTCATACGATAGGCGATCAGCAACTAATGAATAGGTCTTGTTATTTTCACATAAGCCGTCTTGTAACCTTAAGGCCAAACCTACCCCAAAATTGAACAAAGCAAATTCTAATAGCAATCAGGTTGTAGGTGAATGCCAACAATATATAGAAGTAATATGGTGGACTGAAAGTATTTGTTTCATGGTCCAAATGTACTCACATACTGCTTTTCAGCTGTTTCCTCTCATTAATATATTTAGTTGGTGGACCGGTCAATCAGATGTGATCTTGCGACAACCAAAGCAAGATGCAAGACTACATATCCCAGCATTCCTGATTTACATTTGTTCACATAAGGATGTAAGACTTCTAGTCACAGGAAGTAGGTAAATAACATATGTAGAAATGTAATTTGTTAGTAGGAAACTAAACAGCATGATAGATTCTGGCTGTGTGGATAGGTGCTAGTCTACACCATGGGTTCCTAACCTTGTACAGTTTTGTTCCAAATTTCGAAATTTGCATTGTTGGATTGTGGGTTTAGTTGGGCTCTAAAGTAAAAGGTTGAAACGCCTGGGATTTGGAGTTTGGCACCCTGGGGCCAGCAAAACCTGGGTGCTTTGTACTTAGTTAACTGTAGAAGCTTCCTGGTTGGTGGCACTAACTCCACTCCTTATGGCAAAGGGGCCTGCTGATTGGTAAAAGTTTTGGCCCCTCCCTACAGTCAACAAAAACTCCACCTACCAGGAACACATTTTTCGAATAGTACTAATATAAAGAGGAGGAGGTATTTTTTAACATGGTACTAATACTAAAATGTTTTGCTGGTTGATTTGTTTGTCTATTAACGTGTATGTCAAGCCGTTTTTAGTATTTATTAAAATGAAGAAAGAAATTTCTTTTTTTTAGTGCTAAACATTTCAGAAATTTACTGTCCCTCCTGTCCCTGCTGACAATGGTTTAACCAGAAATAAGATTAAAGCTGCCCAGAAAAAAATAGGAAAGTGTCAGGGAATCTAGGTTTTTCCTACTTTACTATGTAGTTTCTCCGTCTTCCTGACTAGTAAAATGTTGTCAGCAAGACAGGAAGTGAGGGGAAACCTTTAATCCAATCTCCCCCCCTCCAAGCACACAATCTAGTCATGGTTGTGCAAACCTCAGTGACCGCAAACTACTGAGAAACAGGGTAAGAAAGATAAAGAACTGTGATTTCTCTTTTCCTACTTTCTAACTTTTGCAGATAGGGAAAAGGGAGGGACAATTTTTAGCATGTAGGCAACAGATCAAACCCTCTGATACCCTCATTTTGCAGACCGTAAAAATAAATATAGAAAAAAAATGATTGGTTAAACCAAAAAGTGTTCCTTTATATCAGGGGTCAGCAAACTTTTTGGACTACTAGGCCATTTCAGGAGGTCAAGACGGCACACTAGGCCAGAAGAAACAAGGTGTCCAAGGAAAGGTTTTTTCCAACTGTGACTGCAAGCGAGCAGCCTTAGTCTTCCGCTCATCCGTGGTATAGTCTCTGTACGTCTGCGCATGCTTTGCATTGAAACGCCCCTTGAGATTCGACCGCTTGAACGTGCTGTTGGTGTCGTTGCACACTAAACACAGGGCTTTGTTGCCGTGTTGGACGAAGAATAATTTGTCAGTCTATTCGAGGTTGAAGACTCAATTTTCGAGGTCAACCTGCAGGAGACTGGTAGCTGCCCGTTGTTTCTGCTCTTTAGGCATAGTAATTGGGGTTACTGTGCGGGAACTCGATGATACCGCAGGAACTCGTGATAAGGCGACAATTCAATTAGGCCGGATTCAACAATAAATAATTAGGAGGCATTAGGCCGGATTGGAATACTGGCTAGGCCGTATGCGACCTAAAGGCACGAGTTTGCCTACCTCTGCTCTATATTATTATGTTTTCTTTATATTAGCTTTTCAAAATAACAAATGGAATAGTTTAGAGGATGAAAGAAAATACATTTTCTATTGTGGTGTTTATATCCGCCCAACTGAGGAGAAAAGAGGTGTACAAAGTGACTTGGATCTGAAAAAGGTACAATCCCTCCATATCAGGGGCATTTGGGAGGATTGGCAGTGCAATGTAAATTTGGCCTTTCCAGAATAGTTTGCACAGGCAGTATTACCAGATTTAGGTTTGTGGATGTGGTGTGCACTTTGTTATAATATTAGAAAGTGTTTGCTTTACAACAGACGTGTAAAAATGCCTCCTGCTGATCTGCAAAGGTGTCTCCAATAAACTGTTATTAGATCAGCAATTCTGAAACTACCATTTCTCTGCTTTTTAGGGCATAGGCGCACTCATAGCATAGTGAGGTGGGAACACGGTATACTTTTAAAGAATGAAAAATGAATGGATGAGTGCACCTTTACTTATCCTTTCCACCTAGGTCCCCAAAACTAAGGTTATTTACCCCTTCCTGTCTAAGGTACCTACTGTATGTATGCTGTTCTTTTCTATTTTCTTGGTACAAAGGTTTTTATTAGGTACACAAAAAAAGAAAATACATACATGTTCTTTTCTAATTTTAATCAACTTGTATGTTGTACTTTTGAATTATGAAATAAAATAGTTATTTTAGTTACTTTGACAAAAAAGCCCGTTCTTTCTCTTTCCTTTTCACATTTACTTTGTATGAGTGTCCACACTGGGTTAGTTATTTTGAGTCAAGAAGCAAAGCAGTTAGCATGCCTCAAGTCTTAAATGACAGATGATATGGACAGTAGGCAACAAACCTTTATAGTCAGCCATAGATAGGGAAGTACTGTAGGTAATAATAATAATAATAGGTGGTAAGGTATTATCATGACTCCAGTGCCAGGAACTGTTCTAATTCACATGAGTGCACATAATGTCCTTCTGATCATTTATTCTACTACACAGTCCAAAGGCCTGGAAGCCACATAAGAAATGTCCACATGAGACAATAAGCATCTATGCCTGCAGATCTAGCTATTAGTAAACCTAGAAGGATAAAAATTTTGGAGCAGCCACTAGAGCAATATTTAAAGTCACTGAACCTGAATTCTTAAGATGGTTTGGTAATTGCACCAAATCAGGAGCATTCTTCTAATATTGATCTGGAGGTCTGGATCTGGTGATATGACTTAGGTCGGCACCAAACCAAAGCCCTAAATATGACTTTATTCTGATGATAATGTTGACATAATTCATCTGTCTGTGGTCAGCTGTGATGCATGTCACAGCCCTGCCGGATGAACTTGTGAGGGGCATCCTGTGTTTTTTGGAGGTGGGGAGGGGTCACACAAGGCTACAGGATATGGTCAGTATAAACATTGGCAGGCGCCTGCACAGGAGAAGTGTTTGTAGCGGGTAATTACCCAGAGACAGGGAGAGGGGTGCTTTGTTATGGCTGGAGATGCTGACTGATTACAGAGAAGGGGTAAAACACTACCATCGAAGGAACATAATAATAATATTCCCACACACTAATCTGCTACCTTTACCCTCCTGCATCCATTATATAATCCTGCCATCTTGGACTCTTCCACCATCAATGTCCCTGGTATGAATCCAGATCCATACCTCGCTTGTTTCTCATTTGCTGTCTCTGTTTTTGGATCAGCTTCATTTAATAACTTTAAAAGTTTGTTTTAACATTTTAAAAACTTTATAAATAAAAGTAATTTGTAATAATCCATGCACACACAAGTAATAGTATTCCCTGTTTAAATACTGTTGATTTCTACTTGGTAATGTTACATGGAGGATCTTCTTTACTGATCCTCTCTATGAATGTAACTCCATCATTGAGCTCAGACTGAGCAAAAACAGCCTCTTTAATCAGCTGATTTTATCAGCACTTAGTTACCAGGCATATAGAACATTTACATAAGCATTTACCAATCTATATATGAAATAATCACATTTAAGTACATTTTACAATAATACTATAAACATCTTTTTCTGAAAATGTACAAGAGTTACCGCTATATAACTTTGACAACATTTGTAGTTTGGGGAAGTTTAGCACTACTCTGGGGCCCTTAGCGAATGAATTTATAACGGCGATGAAGACAGAATGGTAAAGCAGAGCATCCTGGGATATGTATGTCATGTATCTGCTCTCGTTATTGGAAGGTAAAAGAGCTTTTTCTTCAATGGGGAGAAACGGAGGCACGCACATTGAGATCAGCACTCCTTTTTTTCCATTTAAAGCAGGCTATGTCACCTGAACTTGCCTGCGCAGTGTGGGATCGGGTGACATAGGCAGAAGCCGGAAGAAGAAGAAAGAAGATGGCGCTGCCTGTCGCTTACTTTGCACTGGGACAAAAGCCGATAACAGGACCCAATCTAAAAAAGCTCTGGAGGGATTGAGGAATCTGTGGAAAAAAAGTTGAGTGAGTTTTTTTTCCAGTTTAGTTCCTCTTTAAAAAGAAAGGAAAATGAGCCATGCTATAAGCCAGTGTCCAGGGGCTTTGATAGGAAATAAAAACATACTTTTTATATCAGTTTGAGATGCTGCAACGATCATTTAGAATTCATGACCTGCAGTTGACCTACTCCTGACTTGTAATGGCACTACCATGGAATTTTATGGGGAAAGAAAAAGCCCTGTATGAGACAAAGGGTCTTTGGCACAGGCCCTAAATCAGCAGTAGCTTCTTAGGAAGAAGAACAAATGTCCACACGTCTCACCCTCGACATGTCTCACCCTGCTATTTTCATCTATGGCCAGGGTTAAAGTAAACCTTTGCCTCCTCAGATGCTCATATTTAACTTCTTTTTGATACTCCAATAAATTTGCTATCCACCTAAGCAAAATGCCTCTGAACTGATTATTAATATTATTATTATTATTATTATTATTATTATTATTATTAATAATAATAATAATAATAATAACAATAAACAGGATTTATATAGCGCCAACATATTATGCAGTGCTGTATGTTAAATAGGGGTTACAAATGACAGACAGATACAGACAGTGACACAGGAGGAGAGGACCCTGCACCAAAGAGCTTACAATCTAGTAGGTGGGGGAATTTACACACAATAGGAGGGGAGATATGTAGTGGTGGGAAGTAGTGATGGTCTCAAAAGACAGAAGAAGATGGGTAGGCAAGTTCTGATCCAGACAGAACTTACACAGAGGCTCCTTCTTCAAATGTAAATGTCCGGGCCTAGTGGTTGCCCATTCACGCACCCAATAGAACATGAGGAAAGAAACTTACTGCTAGCCCAGAAGTCCCATATTCACCAAAGAGGGAATGTAGTAATGAGGTAGTGAAAATCATATAACAATAAGGGATGAGCTTAATTATGTGAGTTTGTTGTTTTGTCCTGTTTAGGTTAGGCACGGGTTCACCTCAATTACCCATGGACTTCAAACATCCAGGCAAGTACATCAACTTCTGTGTGAACTACAAAACCCGACTCCATCTAACAAGTTCATTTATGGAGAAAATGAAGCACATTTGGGTAATAATAGGTCATCTAGCCTGCACATTGACCATTACCACCGACAATATTATTTCATGTGTACGGGTACCCATATTCTTGGCATCACCCTAGACAGGTTGGGGTGCACTTTAGTTGTGTATACCTAGGTGTTGCAGGGAGAACATTGACGGAAGCTGATGTTAGACCAGGCCTAAAATCTGGAAGATATTTACAGTAGTTTATCATTCAGCATTGACTGAGTTAATCTGCCCAGATCTCCTCATAGTTGTGCTTTGGAGCAGCACTGGGATGTCTGCAGGATGGAATGCTGTGGGATGTGCAGACTCCTCATTCCTGGTGTCAGATCAGAGGCAGAAGGACTGCTGATAAATGCTTCTCCAGAAGAGGTCAGGGTTATATTATGGGGAGACAGGATAAGCCTAGCAGCTCTCCCTCTCCTGAGACCGTTTAGGTACATTCTGCAACAAATGGGTGTTCTGTCAGTCCAAAGAACAAAGCTGTCCATCCTCTGCACCTGTATGGTTATTTATATTTATTTTTGTGATTTCCCAGTCTCTATACATACAGCTGTCTATACACCTGCCTCTTCAGATCACCACAAATAAACCCGAGCACAATTGCAGCTGTATTTAGGAGGAATTGTATAGGAGAATTGTACGTTGGTGGCAACCATTCAAATCATGACTCAATTTTACTGTCTTAGCAAAATGAAAGAGAATCTGATTTGTTTTTTGGGGAAGAAAACTGCCGCAGTGGAACAGGGGTTGTTACTGTTCATATTTTGACTTTAAGTACATGACCCAAAACAGGTATGAAGAGTTCTGTTTTTAGATCAGTGGCACAGACGATACCAAAAAAATAGGAAGGCTGGAAAGAGTATATTCAGAAAGATAGCAGCAAAAGCAGCCTATTTTCTCATGATTCGGTTCCTTTAAAATATTTCCTTGAGCCCTTCACTGCTGAGCCTGTATATACGAGATTACTCTGTTCCCTGTATTCCTTGAATACTGCTGAGTATTTTATAACAAATTATGGCACAATTATTATATTTGTGTAGCATACGTTATGCTCGTTGTGAATTTGAGAACTGGGTAAGAGAAATTTGATAGTTTCACAAATAACAAACTTTCCTATAAAGCAAAGCTTCAAAACTTGGTCCCCATTAGCCATTCTACATGTGCCAGACATTTTCATATATAAGAACTTCATAAAGCACCAACGCATTTCACTGGGAGATGCAGGGAACAGTAAACCAATTAAATTGATTATTGAGTGTAAAATATAAGAATGTATTCACAGACTAAAATATTAACTATTTCCACAGTGCCAACATAATATGAACCACTTTTTTAACTTTTTATCAATCACTGTCTTTCAGAGGAGATCACACAAAGTAGCAATTATAGGGAGCAAGAGCCCCAATATGTCAAAGATTTACCTGTCCAAAGTGATGGCCAAATTCATCAGATACAGGAGATTATACAGAGAATACAGGTTATGTATTTATATTATGATTTGATGGTAGATGATGTGGGTGCAACTGCAGGTAAGAGAAACAGCTGTACAAAAACTATAGTCAAGGACCGATGTGGGCCTTGTATGACTGCATTTTCAATCTCGGTTATATGATTGCTGAGACGATCTATGTCTACAAAAGTCAGCAGCATATCATGCAAAGGAAGGATTATCCAAAAGGTCTGATGTTGGTTCTACATTTGGCATTTTTTGTTGGACAGTTTGAAAAGTTTTGGAGAGCTGGTTAGAATGTTTATGCATTGGGTCTAACTTATTAAAGCTTTCCAAGGCTGGAGAGGATACACTTTCATCAGTGAAGCAGGGTGATCCAGGAAACCTGGAATGAACCTGGTCTAGGATTGAAAACATTAGCTAACAAATAGCAAATTATTTTAGGAAATTGATTCCAGGTTTGCGGGATCACCCAGCTTCACTGATGAAAATGTATCTTCCCCAGTCTTGGAGATCTTTAATAATTTTGGCCCATAGTGTAGAAAATCATGGTCAGAACCGCTCATGGATGAAAAAAATGCTTTGCCCCTGAGATAATGTCTGGACAGGTCAAAGAGTTTTCATATACATCCATTCTTTTCTAGTCTACTAACACCAACCCGATCAGATGATGATTATTACATGTCTTTAAAAGAATATACTGCAAATAATGCAGCCACTTAAATCAGCAGGGGCCTCATCATACAGTCCAGCCTATGTAAAGCACAGCCACTTTCCTGCAGATAAGGATATTGGATCATATCATGATAGTCATTACTTCCTATGACCCACACACTGTGCCCGCTCCGTATGAAGGTTCTTACCTCTCCAGTTACCAGGACTGAAATAGATTTAAATAATAGACTGGGCAGTAAGAACAGGAGCTTCTGCAAAACGAGTTCCATCAAATGGTTCTTAGAAATCAATAAATATGTTTTAATTCTGTGGTTTTCTGTAAAATTACCTTTATACTTTAAAACAAGCCAATGAGTTTTGCAGAAGAGGTGCAATATGATCAAGCACCCTGTGACTTATGTCTGAATACAAAGAGTACACCAGGCCTTTCTTCCTGTACCGAACCCTCCTTTATCTGGTATTGTTCCTTCTTCCTACGGTCTTCAGCTGTCTCTCTCTACTCCCAGTTTGATTCATGTCTGTCTCCTGAGCTGCACATAAAGCCAACCAGACACAAACAGGCTGATTTGATTAATTGAATTTTTCTCGAGTTTGGCTCTGCACATGTACAAATCTGAAACAGCTGGCTCAAGATGTAGGCGAATATAAAAGCAATTGTGCAATGAATGCATACACAGACAGGTGTGGTAGTCACACACCCATATCTACCATCACACAATCCCATTTTAAACTGATATTTCATTTTTTATGGTTGTTGCCACATTGATTCACAGAATGGTTTTATCTATCTCTCTGGGACTTTAAAGGTAAATTTTCTTACTATCTAGCAGAATATCAACCCCCCATCAAAAAGTGGTGTCATGAAGGTTGATTGATTGTTGGTCTTTCGGTAGAATGGGGTCAAGACACAAAGGGAAGATGGGAAAATCTCAAGCAGATGGAAATACAGAGAAACATGGTTCTAAGATTATTAAGTAATGTTCACATTACTGAAACACAAGGCTACGGTGAAGTTATTACTGAACAGTGTTTATCCCATCCTATTGTGTGTAAATTCCCCCACCTACTAGATTGTAAGCTCTTCGGGGCAGGCTCCTCTCCTCCTGTATCACTGTTTGTACCTGTCTGTCATTTGCAAACCCTATTTAATGTTCAACGCTGCATAATATGTTGGTGCTATATAAATCCTGTCAATTAATAATATTAATAACAATAATAATATTAGGACTTGTGAAGCTGCGCTTTGATCACCCATAGAGTGGGGAGCAAAAGGAGGAAGACACCAGCCCCAGCAGGGCAAGGCATGCTAACATATTATCCTCAGTATTGGCAAACTCAGTCTTTTTGGATATATTAGGCCTGCAGAAACAATGAAGTCTATATGGACACAGTACTATGATACCATGTTCTCATATAAAGCCATGTCACATAAAGAGCTCTGTAAACTTTGCTATTACCTGGCCAGGGCATAGCCCATGTTATATTTACTTGAAAGAGACATGTGAGGGAAGAGTCTTGAGCATTATTAAATCACAGATACATCTCTTCTCTATGTGTAATCATTTTAGCAAATGTCATGTGGGGACTCAACAGCTGAGGAGGAGGAGAGAGTCTACCTTCAGCAATAAGGAGAGAGCAGCTGGGAGAGAGCCAGCTTGTAGATGTCAAGGTGGGACATTGTCTTGTAAAGGATCCGCTTTTCAAGGCATTTTAAAGTACCTGAAATACTTTACATCCTTAATCTATCAAGGTACAAGTAAAACATTAGACTATATTCTTTCCCCCTAAGTGTATCATCATGCTAACTAAAATGCTCCTTTGATTTCCAATAAAATCATTTGCAAATATGGGGCCGTCTGCTGAATATTTATAGCAAATAAAGCATAATTTATGGATGACCAAATATCCATAGGGAAGTGCATGTAAACAATAATAGAAAGGCAGGACTGAGGAAGGAGAAGGTACACATAAATGGTAAAATTATTAATGCACTTTACTGTAACACAGTAAAATTTTAGCCCGGCACATCGTTCTTTCCTTAGCACATTTCTGCTTCAACACTGAAAAAAATCCTTATTTAGGCAAAACCACAATAAATCACACAGATAGTTTTTTTTTTGCAAAACTGACATGTTCACAAATATATTTAAAGCAGAATTCCATTTTCAGACTGGAAACAGATCAGGATTACAGTTTTAAAAATAAATAGAGATCTTTTGCTTCAATGCTCACCTTAAGCTTGGAAGTGTCCCCTGCATAAAGTGTTGCTCACCACTAGATGTCACCAATATTCTGGGCTGAATAGCAGCTTGCACTAGTACTCCTTTACTGTGCTCCCTACCTGCTGGATGAAAGTGGTAAACATTAGACATATATATTTATTTATAATATTATTATAAATAATATTTCAGATCTACTTTATGATTAGATATATATAGTATTTCCTTAATGTTAAATACATATAGTTAGTTAAAAACACATGAAAAAGCTATACATTCATTTTGGCACACTCCTACAAGCTTTGGAAAATTCCTGCACAATGTAACAGAGTAATATCAGTCTGTACTAAGCCGATCCTGAAGAGGTTAAAGTGGAATGATTCCGGATTCTATTAAGGTGCTATAGAGGGCCTAGTCGAATAAACAGCCATTGTGTGTGCTTTTTTTTTTTTTTTTTTTTTAAGGGATTGGATTAACCGGGAAAAACCACATCTGCTTCAGTACATTAACTGTATTATATGTAATGTGCAAGGAGACAGATAAGGGCAAATTGGGAAGTTAATTCAATAGAGAGCATGCTGCTCGCTGCACACTACCTCTAGGACAGGTTGTTCTGTAATCTGCCAGGGAAACTGGACTTACACTGTTTTGTAAGTGTGTCTAGAGCAATGCGTCACCTCCAGTAATGCTAAACTACAGAAAGAAACTACAGAAAACCAACGCATTACCTACAGAACTGCTGCAAAACCTAAATAATACATAAATTACACATCAAATGACTTCAGTTTTAGTTTGGCACTTTGTCATTGGACAGTTTATCAAATACTGATAATCATAATACATAATGATGAGGGCTCATGGCCAAAAAAAAAAGATTACTGGTATATGGGGAGACTTGAAAATATATCACTGTACAAGTTTGATGTGCACGCCAAATTTTTTTTAACATTCTTTATTCAGCAAAAATAAGGGAAAGTATACAAAATCAGCATATAAAGGCACACAAAAGAAAGAAACACTGAATGTAAATAAACAACAACAATAACAGCATCAAAACTGTAAATTCCATAAAAATGATCTATATACAAAATAAATTAAATCCTGAACAGGGTAGAAAGGCATTGAACCTGAAAACAGATTAAAAAACATTCATAAACAGCAGAAGGGGAACAGAGTAAGTATGCCCGTGTTGGTCAGGGAGGTCCAAAACTACAACCACATCTGTGCAGGGTTCAAGAATGTAAACTTTTTAAATAAAAATAGAGACACCAAATTACTAAATAAATTACCTCTCAACTTTATAATACTTTCATGTCTGCTCTGAAAGCTGTTGTCCAATGTGCAGGCTAGTATAATATTATTATTATTATAAAACCATATTTATATAGCGCCGACATATTACGCAGCGCTGTACAAAGACCGTAGTCATGTCACTAACTGTCCCTCAAAGGGGCTCACAATCTAATGTCCCTAATATAGTCATATGTCATTAATATAGTCTAAGGTCAATTTGGGGGGGGAGCTAATTAACCTAACTGTATGTTTTTGGAATCATGTGTCCTTAATACAGTCTTCAGTAAATTTTGGTAGGAAGCCAATTAACCTAATATCATTTTTAGAAAGGTGCTGCAAGTCTGCAGACCAAGACTGAGAACAGAGAGGCCCAAGGAATTGCTTTAGACATGCGTGTTGTTTTTCACAGTTGATATACTTTGGTTACATTAGATGATGGTGAATGGTTATGGTTTAGCTATGCACATGCAAAGACTGCCTTTGTCCAGCATTCTGTTATCTCTGTTTCTCCAGAAAATGCATTGAAGTAAAGAAACCATCATTTATAATTCCTGACACTGAAACAGGTAAATTAAGCAGCCTTAGTATGTAGTGAGGAATATAAAATTATAAATTATGTCATTGTATTTTTTGTCTTTTTATCTTGTAAATTCTTGTAACTTTTACAAAATTCAATAAAAATATTGTAAAGAAAATTATAAATTATGCATGGAAAACACTCGTTGATAAAGATTTTTTAATTCATTTTGAAATCAATGCTTCCTATACATGTATATTTCCAAAATACGAGCTAGAATTTACATTCCTTTATTAGGGCAGGATGTAGGTTCTCAACTGTCCCAGTATACAAAGGTGTCAAAATGAAGTTCCTCCATTTACTCCCTAATCTTGAGAACAGAAATAATATACTGTGTACAATGACCTATACACCAGAATTTGTGAAAGGTTAGCTATCTACGCACAGTTAATTTTCTTAGAAGGGGATAAATAAGTTCACTACTCCACATGTCTTTTGAGTGAATTGGAATCTTCTCTTTATTGTGATGTTCATTTGGTATTTTGGATCCTTTGAACTTGATTTCTTAATGAGCAGACCCCTTTTTAGGTCTGTCCAACTTCCTGAGATCCTTGTAACTGCCCTCCAGTACATCTTAAATACTGGATATATTATATGTGATGTTTTAAATCTTGATTACTGCCAATTATGAGTGAAATAAACTATTGCTTTTTGGCCATTTTACATGGCGAACACTGTTCAATTGCATTTCATAATTCAGTTCAATTCACCATATTTGCTCTTTACAAAGTTCCAGGTATATTTTCAAATGACCAGAAATTAGAAAAAAAGTCATCGAGAATAATAGGAATGAAGTAAAAAGTTACATATCTTTTATTGGGTTCAGTGTTGCATACATAAACCCAATCCTTAGAACTGCATATTTTGTAAATTACTATTTTATAATATGCAGTCTGGGATATGCAAATGTTGCTGCTCTTTATGAGACTGCTAGTTTGATTTATATGCAGCTAGGCCATAGTATAGCCACAGACACTGGAGAGGTAAGGAAAAAAGAGACTCCAGAAAAAGAAGAATAAATAGTTAAAGATGCATTCGAGTTAAAGTTAGCAATGATGTACCAGAGCAATCAGTATCGGGCCTGGTTCTGTTCAGTTCCTTATTATTATTATATTACAGTATTTAAATTGTGCCAACATATTATGCAGCGCTGTACAATGCCATAGTCTTGTCACTAGCTGTCACTCCCAGGGGCTCACAATCTAATTTCCCTAGCATAGTCATTTGTCATTAATACAGTCTAAGGACAATTTTGGGGGAAGCCAAATAATCTAACTGCATGTTTTTGGAATGTGAGAGGAAACCCATACAAACACAGGGAGAACCTGCAAACTCCATGCAGATAGAGTCCTGGCTGAGATTTGAACCTAGGACCTAGACTGGCAAAGGCCAGAGTGCTAACCTCTAAGCCACTTCTTTAAAAGTATAATTTTTTAGGAAAATAGTAAGTAAATTGATCTCAAAAATAGTAAGCCGATTTTGCTGATACAAAATGCAGCATTAATAAAAGAAAATAATAGAGACGGAGAAAACACAACTGGAGAAGGATTTGGAGATACCAATAAACAGTAACTTAACCAGAAAAGCGCGATGGCAAGCAGCACCAAAAACCAACAAAATCCTGGGATGTATAAAAAGGATGTAAAACATTGTGTTTAGGAATTGATCATGTGGCTTTTTGGGTACAAGAAGAACAATTTTTTCCCTTATGAAAGCCACAATAACCCATAGGACTTCTTAAAAAAAAAGCATGTTGGAAAATGAAAGCATCTGTTATGAGCAACAGCTTTCAACATATTTTTTCCAGCTTTTATGAGCTAACCCAGCGTGAAGGTGTGTATAGCCACAAAATTTGTGTGTGGCCAGTTACATGAGAAGAGTCATGATGGAACAATTGTTGCCTTGAAGATGCCTGCAGAGAGCTAGTGTGCATCTGCTTTTCTTATGATCAAAGGGAATGCTGGCATAGAGCGCAATCAAGTCACCTCTGCAACCTGATCTGTTCTGTTCTCTCATGGTGCCTGCTCCCCAGGGACCCATTACCATTTCATCTCTGATCTCCATATTGTAACCTCAGACTTTTATTACATGCTCTCTCCTTCCGCCTAACAACCCTCTGGTCTATGGGCTATCAAAGCACCCCACACAAATTTTGTTCCCACTTTGTTCTTTGGTCTCCCCCTTTTTGCTTGTGTTTTAAGTTAAACTTTCATTCCTTCTGTGACTTCCCCACACAAACACATCCAACCAATCTCTATCCACCAATCTGTCATTTTTAAAAATCTTTTACTGTCTCCATCCTATTTCTGTCCACCCAACGTTGGTCCACTTGTTTGTCCTTTACTTCACAGGCCGCAGACAGTTCTTTTCCTTAACACTGCCTTCTCATTCTGCACCAATTTCTTCTTGGATTGTAAACTCTCTGATCTTTTATTTCTCTTCTACCCACCTCTGCCTTCTTACTGGCCTCTCTTTTTTCTCCCAGCACCCACAATCCCTACTCTCCCCTTGTCCCTTTGTTTTCTCACTGCACCCACATTTCCTATCCTCTCCATGCCCCCTTCTGTTCTCTCCTTAGCTCAACCATGCTCTTCTTAATTCCTTACCTCCTATTTTTGGGTATCTTCTCCACCCTGTGTTGTCCCATTGCACCTATACCCACTGTTGCCTCCTTGATCTCTTTCTGTTCTCTCCCGCACCTCCTATTCTTTTCATATACTCCCCACACCCTAATTTCTTTTTTCCTCTCCTCTGCTTTCTTCCTGCCAATATAAAACCCTAATCCCTCATTGTCCTTTCTGTTTTCCTTCCAAACCATCGCCCCATATTCTTTACTTTTTTACATGCACCTCTACCCCTTATGGTTCCCTTGCCCCCATCCCACCCTCTGTTCTTTTTTCTCCCTTCATATTGCCCCTTATTCTTTTCCTGTTCTCCATATTCTCTTCTAGGCAACATTTTTTGTTCTATGCCAAAAACTACAGACCGCCTCTGGCATTTGGCCCCCTCATATTCTCTTCTTTTTTCTCATTGCTTCACACTGTTTAATAAACAGCTCTCTGATCTCTTCCTCTACCACTCTCCATTGTGATTATTACTTCAATGCTTTTCAGTTTTTTTTTGCACCCTCCCATTCTTTTCCATCTTTCTGTGTCATGGTTTTCTAATTTTGTGTCCTGCATCCTGCCTCTGTTTCCTCTGCCCTCCTAGTGTTTGTTTTCCCCCATCCACCCTTTTTTATTATTATTATTGATAAACAGGATTTATATAGCGCCAACATAATATGGAGCATTGTACATTAAACAAGGGTTGCAAATGACAGACAGATACAGACAGTTACAGAGGAGAAGGAGAGGACCCTGCCCCGAAGAGTTTACAATCTAGTAGACTTCATTTTGTGCCCCATTTCTTTTTTTGTGGCCTCTGTTTAACCTGCTGGATTATCCTTATTTTTTCAGTCTGCCCCTATCCCTTCTGTTCTCTCCTTGTCCTCCTGTCTGTTTTTCCTCCACGCTTTTGCCTATATCTAGGTAATGTGTGTGTTCCCACCATCTCATGAGTTGGACATGGCACAGGCAGTGAGTCAGGCAGTGAGTGGGGGTAGGGTGAAGCTGTGCTGTCCGGCTGTCAGGACATTTGATGGATGAGAGGTGGTAGAGCTGCAGAAGGAAGCAATGGGGAGTTGGGAGACATTACACACAAATAATAATAAAGACATTAATCATTCTCTGACAGTTGCCAGTCACCCCTCTCCAACCTCCACAGCTGCTCCCTCCACTTACTCCCCCCAGCACCTTGCATGCAGTCCCAGCCATGTGCTGCTTGATATGCACTGGAGCTGCCTTCCAGGGAGGAGAAGGGCTCCCTCCTTTCTGTCTCTTCCACATATAACCATATTACAATACACTGATACTGCACAGACTGCCTGTAACCCATCATTTCTCCTATAAACTACTACCAGAGCTGATACAGTCTGGTCACTTCTGGTTCTATGCCCTATATACATTTTTATGAATAACCATTGGATAGAGATTTTCATTCAAATAGCTAGAAATCTTTGTGGGTTTTTTCAACTGCATAAAATAAAATCGAATTAATATTATTAATAATAATATTAAACAGGATTTTAATAGTGCCAAGATAATACGCAGCACTGTACATTAAATATTGATGTAATTAAAGGCATACAAATAATTGTCAGATGATTGTGCCGGAAAATAATTGTACATCCATAGTCAGTACACTGACTCTCTGCAGGCATCCCATTGCTGTCTGATTTTGGGGTGGATTGATGATTACAAATTGATCTTCCTGAGGATTGTTGCTGTAAGATAAGGCTTTTGCTATCTGCTCTGTGCAGAAACGTGCACAAGAAATTAGCATTTATGCTCCTTCTATTTTGTGTTTTCATAATGAATAAGCATGCTTTATTTCTTTGAGAGGATGTATTTACCATTACCTAGGCATATTACTCCTTGGGTAAGTCCTAAAATAAGTGATTTTTACTAGTGGTGGGCATAGGCAACAGTAGACTCTTGTAAAGAACTAACTTGGGGTCCTTCCAGTGAACTAACATGAGAGCTCTATGGGGAGAGTTTGGGAAACTCTTGCAGCGGCAAACTCTGCACCTCCCTATGTTTGCCCCTGGTTTTTACCTAATAACACACTTTGGGTATGACTACTTTAAATTCATACCATATGGACACATTTTCTTGGCCTTGACAAGATCAACTATAAGCATGCATAGCGTCAGCTTTGATTGCAATAGAACCCAGCAATCCTAGCTTCCCTTGCTTGTGCCGAGATGAATGAACTCCCGCGCCTATGTGGGAGTTACGTTATCTCAGTACGGTCAATCAACATGATCAAACATCGTCTGCAGCAGGAAGAAGAAATATACACTGAAACACAGATAGGTGGGTTGCAGGGATGGCTCAGAGGTTAACACTCTGGCCTTTGCAGCTTTAGGTCCCAGGTTTGAATCTTGGCCAGGGCACTATCTGCATTGAGTTTGCATGTTCTCCTTTTTGTGGATCTCCCACATTCCAAAAACATGCAATTAGATTAATTGTCTTCCCCCCACATTAATTGTAGACTGTAATAATGACAAATAACCATGCTAACAGGACATTAGATTGTGAGCCCCTTTGAAGGACAGCTAGTGTCAGTATGTAAACACTAGATAATAATAATAACACTGAATAAAAATGTTTTTCTTTTCTGTAAAATATTTACAAACACTCTATCCTTTTAAGTTTTTATACCAATTGCAATAAGCCACAGGACTGCTGTAAGCTTCAAAATGTAATGGTCTCTCTTCTATATGTGTCAATGGGACTCAGGGAGAGCCACTGTCGGTTCAGGAATGGCAGAATATTGCGAGCTTAGCTTCGGCTATATCTTGCAATACTTCTCTCATTGAAGCAAATTATAAAGTTCTAATGCAGGGGTGGGCAAACTTTCATGGCCATTTCCGGGGGGGCGGGAGCACACTAGGCCAGACTCTGAGTCATGCCTTAATGGCTCCGCCCACCACAAGGGAACGCCCCTAAAGTGAAATTCCTTTCCTCCGTATACATTGCGGAGGAGAGTGATTTCCATTTATGGAGCCTTTCCTATTTACCGCACCGGCGGAAGTATCAATGCCAGCCACGGTAATTAGGGGAGCAAAAGCAAGGAGGAGGCACCGGAGCTCCGGCGGTTCAAGCTCCGGTAGTTCCTAAAAAGATTTTGGATCAGAATCTACAACCTCATCTATTCAGTCAGCCAAAAGCATACTTACCTAAACAGTTATAAATATCATTATTTGCACAACTAGATAGGACGCTTCCAAAACCGATTGTCGGTTTGATTACGTATATCCTCCTAGCAGCACGAATAACAATAAGTTGCTATTGGAAAGCCTCTAATATACCATTGGAATTCACTAAAAACAAACTGAACAGGATCATGACAAACAACAAACTGACATGTCTACTTAAAGATAAAATTTAGTTTTTCATAACACATGGGAACCTTGGATCTCTTATCTCTCTCTTAGTCTAGATAATGCATGAAGAACCTAATGTTCCCCTCCCTTCTAAGCCCCCCCCCCTTGATTTAAACTCTATATTTTATCTTAGGTTATATAGTCTTTTTAGGTAACCTTTGTAGTGCAGTATTAAACACAAACAAAGGTTACTGTCTTCTCAAAAAGCCCAATAAGGCTAAGACAACATGATAGCTATGATAAATGTAGCATATTGAGGGGTCGGTCACTAATACCGGCTGTTTTGAAAAATGTAATCGGCCATATGGCTCTATACATACAGGCATTCTGCTTGGTTAGGCATAAGGAGACATTTTCCATTTTTTCTATCTTATTTTATGCTAAAAATGTGTACAGCAGATGTATATCTTCGAGGTTTTTTGAAATAGGAAAGACACTTGTGCTTGCTATGGTAAGCATATGAGGCCTTTGTGAGTATGAAACCTAAAGCAAGGTAATCTGCTTTCCAGCTTTTGTAGAGCTCCCAGCATCTCCTGTCAGCTGCTGAGATTTGTAGTTCTTCAATGGCTGTGTCTTCTTTTCACTTCATCTATATAATTATATAGTGTGATTGTCTTCAAAACCAATGCCACTAAAAGCAGGAGACTCCAGAGGTGATAATGTCCTGTAGTCCGTTTTGACACCACTCTCTTATAGTTGTCATGCAAACCGCACCACAGGTAACATATTTTCACATAGTTGCAGATGTAGTGTGGTCATTCTAGGAGCAACCACGGGGTCAAAAGCAACTTGCATGGTTCCCAACCAATCTCATTCACACACATAAATGGGATAGGTTGAGACTTGGTAGAGCCTGGGGTAGAACGCTGCAGGTTTAAAATGGCCCTTGGAGTTTAGACTGGCTTTTGCTTCATGTTCACTGCTCTGCTAAGGTTACTGGGGCATTTCTGAGTTACATCTATCACACCTGACCTCTTTAACTAATGGTAATATCTCCTTATAATACATAGTTGAATATATTTACTCACAGAAAATGGCTTTCCTTCATATACTTACAGAGCGTAACGGCTAAATCTTAGTAAACAGCAAATATTTTTCAATTATAATGATAGATATATGGCATGGATTTAATATATTCAGAAGCCTCATTTTTGCACAGCTTAATGCTAACAAGATCATGCACTGGATCCAAGGGAGTCTAACAGCACACCAATACAGAAACATAAATACTTTGTGTACAAGCTATTCCAAAAATGTTAAAAGGTTCAAATTACCTACACGTTAAAGACTTGTCAGTATGTATTAAGGTAATCTTTTTTCTAAAACTCACTATTTGTTTCCTCAGTATGGAGTTGTATGGTGTGTACATACATATAAAGATACAAAAATCAAAACATAAAAACATAAGTCAAATAAGAACACTAATACTGCCCCATTCTTTTTACAGTTTCACTCTCAGGCCAAAGCTAAGTACCGGTATATCAAATTTTCAAAATAGGACACTCAATGCTTGCATTAACACCCAGTAACCATTATTCAGATGGATGGATCTAAAGAGAAATATTTTAGGAATGATCCTTTCCTGGGGTAGCAGAAAAAAATAGATTGTGGGACAGTATACAATAATTCTACTTATACGTGCACATGTTAGACTTTTGTCTTTGGAAAGGTTCTTTCACGATCCTTTCCATGTACAAATGTCAGATTCTCGTCCGATACTAGCCCTGAAACAATAATCGGATGAGAATCATCTGACGTGTCTATGTAGTCTATTTAGCAGGAACACGGTGACTCAGTGGGTAGCACTCTGACCTTTGCAGCACTAGGTCCTAGCACTAGAATCTCAGCCAGGACACTATCTGCATAGAGTTTCCTGTGTTTGCGTCGGTTTTCTCCAGGTACTCCGGTTTCCTCCCACAATTCAAAAACATGCAGTTTGGTTAATTGGCTTCCCCAAAAAATTGCCCTTTGACTGTATTAAAGATATATGACTATGTTAGGGACATTAGAATGTGAGCCCCCTTGAGGGGAAGTTAGTAACATGACTATAGACTTTGTACAGCGCTGTGTAATATGTCGGCGCTATATAAATACTATGTAGTAATAATAATTAGTTGTCAATTGTATGTCTTTTCACAGAGATATACTATCAACATCCATTGTAGATGCCTGCCAGTCAAAAGTTCTGAGATAGAGGGAAGGGTAGAGCACAGAGGGATGTTTGGGAACAATTAACAACCAGGTTAGTGAAACTTGACTGGTCACCCATTGTTCTCCCAGCAGTAGTAGTAACTCACTGTTCCTCCCACCCTTCTGCATTGAAAAAAAACCTGCTAGGTCAGCAGAACCAACCTGAACATTTGCTACCATGCTGCCATTGCATAAATACTGTACATTCAACAAACCATTTAGGTTTGTTTGCAGCCTATGACAGTGGTGCAGAGTTTAGATCATTTGCTCTGGATGCTAACAACAATGTGAATGGTTTAATATTGTCTGCATTGTGCTGTGGAAATGTTTGTCAATAAAAAAAAAGGCCAAATAAATAAAAAAGAAAGAAATGTCATAGAGGTGATGTGATGTTATTTACTCAAAAATATATAGTGTAGAAAGGGTTACATTGAGGTATGTTTTTAGAAAGCTGTGGGTGGGGGAACCTTTTTATCATGACTGTGTAGATTTCAGAAATGCTGTTCTCTTCCCTTTTTTTGCCAATTTAATTGACCAAAAACTAAGGAAGATCTGACATGTTTATTGCTGGTGGAATGGAAGTGAAGCCTTGGAGTGGAACAGAACACACTCAGGATCTGTCTTTTTTTTCTTGTTTTTAATAGACCAAAAGATTTACACAATCGGCAAGCAGTAAATAAGCCAGCGGCAGAATGGCAGGACTGAGCGCAGCGGCCAGCATCATGGTGATGTATGGGCTGGCTAATGGACTGAGGTCATTCTGCACAGGTCCTATGTCTCAGCTAAGTAAAATCATCTTGGCTACAGAACTAAAAGTTAAATCTGGGTAACCTGTGACCCTCTAATCAATCCCAGCATTTAATGTCAATAACTAAACACACACTACCTGTCTGAACATACTGTACATTGGCCTATTTAATAGGATATTGCAAAGAGTAACCCAATGCTCATAGTATGCAGATTTTCTGAAGACCTAATTCAGCAGGCTAAAATGTGAAATATGGATGCTATGAGATCCTATAGCAATTCCATTCCACACATAAATTAGATGGTCACTTTATTATGTACACCTTGCTAGTGCTGGGTTAGACACTCTTTTTCCAGAACTGCTGTAATTCTTCATAGTATAGATTCAAAAAGGTGCTGGAAACATTTTGGACCATACTAAAGTATCATCATGAAGTGTCCAATCTTCTGTTCCACTACATTCCAAAGGTGCTCTATTGGGTTGAGATCTGTTGACTGTGGAAGCCATTTTAGCATAGTGACCCATGTAAGTATAGTGAAGTTTGACATGATTTGAGCTTTGCGACATGTTGTGTTAATAATATTATTATAAACAGTATTTATATAGCGCCAACATTCACACTGCTGTACAATAATATTATCCTTCTGGAAGAAGCCATTAGAAGATGGGGTTATAAAGGGATGGTTATGATCCCCATTACACCACCAGCCTGAACCACTGATAAATAGCAGGATGAATCCATGCTTTCATGTAGTTGACGCCAAATTCTAACCCCACCATCTGAATGTCACAGCATAAATTGAGACTCATCAGACATTAGCATTAACTAACATTTTTCAAAACTTCTGTCTAATTTTAGTGAGCCCCTGTAAAGTGTAGCTTTAGGTACCATTTTTTTTGACCTGTTCCTAGCGAGTTCCCAGGAGTGGTACCTTATGTGGTCCATCTACTACAAGGTTTGATGCGTTGTGCTTTCAGAAATGTCCTTCTCCATACCTCAGTAATGAGTGGATATTTGATTTTCTGCCTTTCTATCAGCTCAAACCAGTCTGGCCATTCTCCTTTGACTAAATAAAGCATTTTCACCCAGAGAACTGACACTCACCAGTTATTTCCCCCTTTTCAGGCCATTCTCTGTAAATCCCAGAAATATGAAAATCCCAGCAATTTCTGAAATACTCAGACCAGCCCACATGGCACCAACAACCATACAATGTTCAAAGTCGTTTTTCATCCCCATTCTGATGCTGAGTTTAAACTTATGCTGCACAATAATGTCTACATGAATACATGCATTGAGTTGCCACCATGTGATGGGATGATTGGATATTTGCATTAGGAATAAGTAGAAGAGGTGTACCTAATAGTGTACCCAAAAAGTAACCGGGGAGTATATATAGTTCAGTAGTATATAACTTTTTCTTTTATATTTACCTCACTTTAGAGGTTTATGCACCAATGATTTCAGCCAAGATTCACAAGACTTGAGTACATAGGATTCCACTAGAAATTTGGTGAATCTAGTTAGGACTGGCATATTACTTTAAACTTTACATTATTACAAGGTATTAAAATTATTAAACAGGATTTATATAGCGCCAACACTGTGCATTAAATAGGGATTGCAAATGACAGATGAATACAGACAGTGACACAGGAGGAGAGGACCCTGCCCCGAAGAGCTAGCAGGTGGGGGAAGTATCACACAATAGGAGGAGAGATATGTAGTGATGGGAAGTAGTGGCGGTTTCAAGAGACGGAAGAAGATGCATAGTAATTAACAAAAATGGGATTTGAGTGCTCTTTTAAATGAGCAGAAAGTAGGAGCAAGCCGAAAAGGACGAGGACGACCATTCTAGAGAGTTGGGGCAGCTATAGAAAAGTCTTGTATCCAGGCGTGTGATGAGGTTATGAGTAAGGAAGTCATTAGTAGTTCATTAGAGGAGTGAAGAGAGAGGCTAGGGGAGTATTTTTTTTACCAGGTCAGAAAGGTAAGTGAAGCTGTGGAAGGGTTTAAAGGCAAAGCACATGAGCTTGAATTTGATTCTCAGGTGAAATGGAAGCCAGTGAAGAGAACTACAAAGAGAAGCAGCAGAAGAGGAGCGGAGGGAAGGATGGATGAGTCTGGCTGCAGCATTCATGATAGATTGTAGAGGAGAGAGTCGGGTTAGTGGAGTCGGGTTACTCTGGACCGAGACATGACAAGAGGTTGTACAAGGAGTTTGGTGGTCTCTGGGGACAGGTAGGGGCGGATTTTGGAGATGTTGCTTAGGTGAAAGTGACAGGACCTTGAAATGTTCTGAATATGGGGGGTAAATGAGAGGGCAGAATCAAAGGTGACGCCAAGACAACGTGCCTGAGGGAAGGGCCGAATAACAGTGTTGTTAACAGTTAGGAATATGTCCGGGGGAGATTTGGAATGTGAGGGGGGGATGATGATGAGTTCTGTTTTATCCAGGTTGAGTTTCAGGAATCGGTCAGACATCCATGATGAGATGGCCAACAGGCAGCATGAGACCTTATCCAGGACTGAGGGAGACAGGTCAGGGGTGGACAGATACATTTGAGTGTCATCAGCATACAGATGGTACTGCAAGCCAAAGGAGGATATGAGACTACCGAGAGAGGAGGTGTACAGAGAAAAGAGAACCGGTCCAAGGACTGACCCTTGGGCATCACAAACAGGGAGGAGAGTGGGAGCGGAGGAATTTCCATTGAAAGAAACTTGAAAGGAATTGTGAGACAGATAGGAAGCAAACCAAGAGAGAGCAGTGTCACTGATACCAATGGAAATGTACATAGTACACAAAACCATTCAGAATAATCCCTATCCCATGGAAGCTCGCAGTTTTCCCAATTTACATTTGTACATACACAAGAGGAATTTGTGTAAAGAGCCAGCTAACCTATCTATATAGAGAAACGGACATATCATATCAGAGAAACTGTAGAATGTAGAGAAAACTCAAGAAGAAAAAACAGACTTCAGACCATAATCATAAATTAATTGTTAAGTCGAAAGACCAGAACAACAACCTGATGTTAAACAAATAGTATTCACAATGATGAAAAGTTAATTGTCGACTTCAGTCATTTGGTGCTGTCACCAAGAAAGTTCTACCGGATCAGCTGTTTTCCTAGACTTTAACAGGCCATAAAGGCCTACCACAAACAAAAGAAGTACAACTATTCATTCAACTGTCCTCAGACTATGGTAATAGATCTCATCACAAATGTCTGTTGTGTTGTTGTGGAACCCTAGGGTTCCATCAGAGGTTGATAGGGTTTCCTTGAGAAATGAGCAGCCTATGACTCCCACGTCAGTTTAAGTGGCACCAATGATCGTTTTGGCTATCTGTAAGGTTGCCATTGTTCCAATGGCCAGAAATGTCAGAGAAATTCTTCCCACTGAGCGCCACACTAATGTAAGTGATATAATATTGACTTGAACCATTTGCCTCCCTCGCTCTCATTTTGTCAACATATTGATGGGCATATAGTGAAATATTCTATACAGGAAGGGTCAGAATTGTCAACCACAAATTTGAATAGTGAAGAGCTTCAGCTTCTTAGGATCCAGGTATGCTGTTCAACCATTAAGTCTGTCAACACCTGGAAGTGCCTGCTTAAAAGTGGATCTAAACTCAAAAAATAAAAAGTGTAGCATAGTGTTTGACTCTGTGTGTGTGGTGGTCCCACAGGAGACAATGTATCTCCTGTGCATGCAAAGCCATGCAAAGCCAAAGAGGATTGTCCGTCTTCATGAAAGTCCACCATAGAGCAAGAAGAAAGATGGCACCTTCCAAGGATGCAGCAATGAGAGATCCTAGACCTGTTATCGCTGCAGGGTGGGTGCACATGAGTATGTGTCATAATCGGCAGGAGCCCACTACCACCCAAAGAATTTAGAGCCACCTTAAAGTAGATCTAAACCCTAAATGGATGCATTTAATTTTGCTAAAGCGTTTAGTATTATAAAAAATTAATGTTTTTGTTAGGTACAGTTTCTACCTTTTCTTTTTTTAACCTTAACTGCTGCTGACCCCATCTACATGTACTGGCTGCAGCATAGGCGGCACAACATTGGTCTCCATTGGTTTACTGAAAATAACCAGGGTACGTTGCACTGTCCGTCCATTTTAGTTAATCTACACATAACACGAATTTTATTGCAGAGAAAAAAATTAAGAGATTAAGATTTAAGTAGAACTAAATTAATTCGAAAAGAAAAGATTTTCAATGTTATAGGAAGTGTTAATTGTTCCTAAGTAGTCCCCTGAGAATATTTTTTCTGAACAAATGACACTTAGCAAAAATTATTTCATTAGATATCGTTAAGTAGGTTGTAAAAAGGGATCTGTAATCTGATACAATTATACCAAGATCTTAGATACAAAACAAAGTATTATTACAGAACAGACGTTCCCATGAAGGAGGACATCACCACCCAACAGAAGTCGGTGATGGGGCAATGTATAAAGCCTGGGTTTGGCAGATGTACATGAACAGAAAAGCTTTCACCTTTCAATCAGACCCACCCCAAACGCCAAACCAATACTTTGGGGTGATGTTGGGTGGGGTCAGAGGGTATGCAGAGGGGGAGAACATTGCCAGTCAAATTACTTTGGGGACAGAGTGGGATAGGACCCAGTTCAATTGGAGGGTAATGAAACCTCATCAATCATGCAATTATACACCTGTCAAGGGTAGAACAATGACAGAATGCGTAAATGTAGTGTGAGGGTTTGGGGGGAGGTGGGATCATTCAGATGGGACACAGTGATTGACAGCACAAACATGTTTGGGAGGCCAGACAATCCTGTCACTGAGATGACAAGCTACACCTGTACATGAGATTACACACTGTACGATGTTAAAAAAAACACATACCAAAATAAGCTAAAAGACACAAAGATATTCACCCTGTACCTTTCATAATAGAGGGCATGATGGGTTTAGCCTTATCTATGCTGTGTATTGTCAGCACATAAACATCTAAGATGTATTTATATTTACTTCTAGGTTATTTGACTTCCTGTTTTAGCATATTTATAAATCAAAACCATAATGATTGTAACCCAGGCATGTTGGCCAACCTGTAACACTGTTGAAAAAGCCAAGAGACTTGTGATGGAATTCAAATAATCCCATTGCAAAATTGACAAATACTGTACAAGAAAAAAAAATCAACATAAAAACAACAAAGGGATTACTAGTTCATAAGACAAAAGATATGTTTATATCTTTTTTTAGTTTTTTTTTTTTTTTTTTATATTTTTTAAGTAAGGTGACTCCAGTCTTCAAGGAAAAGTTGGCCAACCTATAAATCTGTATAGTACCATCATAGCACTCAGTATGCATATTTACGCACAGGGCTGTTCTGATCTCAAAGACAACAGCAAGGGAAATCTACTTCAAACAATAAATTTGTTCAGACCCAGGGATAGTTTAGTACAGCTGAATTGAATGGAAGCCCACAGTTCATATAATGGGCCTGATTTATTAAAGCTCTCCAAGGCTGCAGAGGATACACTTCATAAGTGAAGCTGGGTGATCCAGCAATCCTGAAATGGATTTGTAATTTGCTAGCTATTGCTTTAAAGCCTGGACAAGATCTATTCCATATACCATAGAAAGCTAGTGTGGTCATATAAGATCAAATAATGTCCCATTTTGAGTGTTGCCTGTGATGATTTGTTGACAATTGGGCTGCATAAAAGTTCTCTAGAGGGTGATAATTAATTTTTATTTTGTTCTACATTCTGTGTTCATGCATGCTCCAATCATTGCTATTTCTTTGAATAAGGAGGAACAAGCTAGTAATAACACAGATATCACATTTAACAAGAAAATGCAATGCCCATGGTAATCATGTGCTTCAAAAAACAAAAATATTTCAGCCAGCTAAACCTGTCCTCTCCTTCTGTGTCATTAGCATTTGTCTGTCATTTGGAATATACAGGGCTGCATAATATGTTGGTGCTTTATAATTAAGGTTTATTAATGATAGTAATATTACTATAAAATCCTTAATGTCCACTCTATCGTCCTGCTGTGCATTTTAAATACTTTTCCATTGTAGAGGTAAGAAAATACAAAAAATGTAAATTTTTTTAGTGAGCATATTTTTTAAAATATTATTTTCATTATTATTAATAACATTAATAAACAGGATTTATATAGCGCCAACATGTTATGCAGCGCTGTACAATACATAATAATTTTTGTAATGTTAATTAATAATGACTTTTACACACTTGCTATATCAGAGGTGCATTATCATATTACTTATACAGATACAGATTTTCTTATGTTTTAATTCTTGATAGTTTACTTAAATAGATTGTAGTAAACAATCTGAGTAAAAGCAATGGTACCACTAGGAAGAAAGCAAACCCGGAATGTGTGATAAGTAAAAATAAATGCCAAAATGTACAAAATATTCCAATTTTTTTTCAACAAAAAAATGAATATGATTATTTACATTAGGGTTCACCATCAGATCATTTCATATATGTAGAAAAAGAAAAAGAATGAATCTCCTGCTTCTTGTATAAGCATAGTAAAAGCCAACACTATTGTTAGTTCCTAGTTCTATATATATAGCACTAACTATATATATATATGTATATTGTTAATAATAGAAATTGAGAAAATCCAGGGAATTACATTTCAAGGACAAAAAAATCTCTCTCACAATGTTGAAAGATTTCTGAAATAAAGAATAGTTGGCATTTTTCTTCAATTGTTATGTAAAGGACATGAGCAAATAAATTTAACTGGCTTTCTACCCTTTCACTCTCTATTAGTATCTTTCTTCCTTAAATACTGTTTAGTGTAAAATGTTTGTGTATGGCAGGAATTTTAGCTTTGACATGTCTCTTTCAGCCCCTCTGTCACTTTCTGCCTCCCTGGGAGGTGGCTATTTCAGAGAATCGGAATTCCTGGGATAGCTGTCCTGCAGAAGAAAGGAGAAGAGAGTAGACACCTGCCTATTGCTAACAGCTGGCTCTATTCTCCACTGTGTGAAAGCAATTCCTGCTAAAGCAGCCTATTTACTAAATTCTCCTGGCTGAGGAACCCAGGCGAGCTCCTAGCATCAAACAATGCCATATCGAACACAGAAAAGACATTTCTTGGAGGCCAAAGCTTTCTTTATTGTGCCTCATGTGCTCTTGTTTTACTTCACATCCCCAGCAGGAATTTAAAAAATGAACGTCCACGGAATGTTTGTAGAGACAAAGATTACCTTTAGACAAAAATGACCAACGCTCAGAGGATTCCTAGGGAGCGGCACCTTAAAGTGCCTAATTGTTCCTAACCTTGAGTCAGTAATGCTACAGATGGCTGTACGGTCCTGTACATGTGTGACACATTTTTTTATTTTGGAATATTTTTTTAATTGATTTGCCCAATTATTTTGATTTCTTTTTCTGTTGTCGAAATCTAGTCTGAACAGCAGGGCGCAATAACTAGAGTGGGTATAGAAAAGTATCACTCCTTTAGGATGTTCACATTTTGTGGCTTTGCAGCTTTAAATGAAGACACACACAACATTTTCATTATCTTTGAAATGGAAAAATGATCACCCCATCCATGTCAGTACTTTGTGCAGCAGTTTTGAACCCTCTTTCCATTAATAACTTTTCTTGCAGGATTTTCTCAAGAATTTGAGGATATGTTGCCTCATACATTGTTCCTTCTATCCAGTCCCTGCTGCAGAGAAACAGCCCCACAATAGAATGGTATCATCTTAATGCTTTACTGTAGGGTTGGTGAACTTTGGATGGTGAGTTGTATTGGCTTTTCATCAGATGTTGTGATTGTTGATAAGGACAAATAGCTTGATTTTGGTCTCCTCTGACCATAGCTTTTTCTATTTGATCTCAGAATCATGAAAGGTGTACTTTAGCAAAGCTCAGTTGAGACTTAGGGCCTGATTTATCAAAGCTCTCCAAGATTGGAGAAGATAAACTATCATGGGAGTACCTGGAATGGATCAGGTCCAAGATTTGCCAACGTATAGCAATCCATTGTAGGTTTGATAGATCACCCAGGTTCCCCAATGATAATCCATCTTCTTCAGTCTTGGAGAGCTTACAAAAATCAGGACCTTAATGTGGTATTTGTTGAGGAATGGAACTACCATGCAAGCCACATTTGTGATATGGTTGTCACATGCCCACAATGACCACTCTTTGCCATAAACTCCTCTAACTGCTTCAAAGTTGTCACAGACTTCTTGGTAGCCTCTCACTTTTCCATCCAGTTTGGAGAGACGGTCTCATCCATGGAGGGCACTAAACACTTTTCACTTTCAAAATATAGACTTAACTGTACCTCCGGGGATTATTAAAAGCTTTTGTTTTTTTTTTGGTTTCCACCTCCTGACTTGTTCCCATCCACAACTTTGTCCCTCAGAACTTCTGACATTGCCTTGCCACCCATAATTGTTTACTTTCAGTTGCACTACCAAATGCTGAAATGCTCCAAAAATGTTTTTTTTTTTCAAAATGATTACAAGTAGAAGTCAATAAAAAATGTGATTTAAAATGTACAAATAAGTCACCTTTGACTAGCTTTACAAGTATTTTAAAGAAGGGACAATCCTTCATTCATCTCATCTCAGTCATTCTGTTATTTATTTATTCATTTTTGTTATTATATCTTTCACTTGGCTGTTTATGCTTAGTTATATTGAGTAAATACAGATGGAAAGATTCTTCTTTTGTTTGTGTCTTCATTTTAGGCTGCAAAGCAACAACATTTCAATATTTTAAAGGGTGTGATTTTTTTTCTATGCCCACCGTATATGTCAAGTGACTAAAATGATTGAAGAGGCAATTTATTTTAGAGCTTTCATTTTTAGTGGAAGTACATGTTCAGGGTTCAGCAATTTAAACAGTGGATGGATAATAAAATCCAAACTGTACTAAAGGCACAAATTCTACTCAAAGTACTGGGTTATTTGTAATTGACTGGGTCAAGATTCTCATTGCAAATACAAGCTAAGTGGATCTGCTTCCTGAAATCTTTGTTGTTCAAATTCCCATCTCTGTCAGTTTGAAACATTCAGACTCAGAATCAAACCAGATTTTTGCATTTGAGAATCAGCAAAAAGCAAGTATAATGGTTCCGTAGATTACTATATTGCAGACAAAATGATCTAGGGTGGATTGGTGTACTACAGCTATGCTTGGATTAACACTGAAGCTCTGAGAAGGTAAGTTTCATTCTTTTTAGTTTTGTCTGTAGTGAAAATGCAAAGCAACTCTGGGGACTAGGAATCTGACTTTTACCTGAGACACTTCAGGTGACGATTTCTCTTCATACCAATGGTGGGGACAGGGGCAGTGGTAAGTATTTACTGGCCTTTTGCAGGCACATTTTATTTGGAACTTTTTATTTTTGGACAAAAAGCTGAGAACCTTTCTTCACGCTTTTCTGATTAGTTTGGTTCTTTAATCACTGACAAATATGGGTTTGCAGAGTTGTCTGTGCTAAGAAAGCTGAGCAGCCCTTTCAGGGATGGCTGGTAGCTAGTTGACAACACTGTTAAGATAGCTCTGCTTGTTGTAAAGGTAATCCCCACCAGTCAACACTTGGAATAAGAATGGACAGATTTGTTTTTTTCTTTCTGTATCTAAAATTGGAACCCTCTTTAAGCAAACACTTTTTTGTACTGCAACCAGGATGATATGCAATGCCTTTTCACAGTAAACAACAAACCCAATAGATAAGGGTGCCGGCACGTGTTTTGAATGCTGAGGTATGGAAACATCAGGAGGAAATTGAATTATATTCATTTACCTGCATTAATGAGGTTCTCTTATGAGCCCATCTTTCATCTGAACAGTTTAATATGCAAGCAGATATCTGCTTTGAAAGTAGGGAGTAGCCTATTTGTTGGATGATTATGGGCTGCAAAGGGCTTAAACAATTATAAACATAACTGCGTATCTATAGCTCAAACTTTATTTTTTTATTTTATTTTTTTGGTTTGTTTAAAATTTGGATAAGGCTACGTACACACGTCAGATGATTCTTGTTCGATAATAGTCTCAGAACTGATATCTGGCGTGTGTACAGCACTCGTTGTTCGTCGATCATGGATCTGTCTTGGTGGATCACCATCATAATGGAAGTGAAGGGGAGAGAGCGCTATATATATAGTTAGTGCTACCCCTGCCCTCTCCATAGAGCGGAATGGCACTGTATGTACAGCACTCGTTCATACATCGTGCAGTCTTTTGTCGCTGGAAAGGATTGTGAAAGGATCTTTTCCAACGGCAATGTTGAATGTGTGTACACAGCCTTATGCAGAGAAGAGATAGAACCCTGTCAGGGTTACACTGCAGTCTGTATCTCTACTGAAGAGATTTACCTGATTTGTCTGGAACACAAGGTATCACCACAACAGGTAGCATCTGTAAAATGGGGACACTTGTTCGAGTAATACCTGTGCTTGGGGCATTTCCACTCATTTGAGAGATTTCAATTCTACTGTTGCTCCAGGACAAAACATAAACACAGTTTTCCTAAAGTGCCTCAGAAAAAACATGACAGACCTTCTAGCTCTTCAATATTTGTTTAAAAAATGTCTTTATTTACACTTTATTTGTATCTGAAATTATTACCTACATTCCACTGTTCCAGGACATTTCATGCAATCAGATTGTAGTTTATTATTATTGGGTCATTGGATGCAAGATCATATATTAGTCACAAACCTGCCTATGGTTACAGCTACATAGTTCTTCCAAAATGCCGAGACCAATCTAGTTACTGCTGCCCTCCTTAAAAACAGAAGCTCTCATCAAAACTTATCAGAATGATATTAGTATCAGATTTAAGATACTAGTACTCTGGTTTCACTAAAACATGTGTACAGCTGTGAAAATAAGGAACCCCTTTATAACTTACTATAAAAAGGATTTACATCATATGAGGTACAGTTCCTAATGCGTGGATTCACTAATTTGCGTGAAGAAACATGCATTTGGAATAATAGGGGATGCTGCTGTTAACTTACTACTAATAATGACCTAGAACAAGTAAAAGGATTAGAAAATAATTTTCTGTTTCCTAACATACAAAGTGTTACAACATTTTTTGAAAACATATTATTTTCAGGACATTTGGTCATAATCACAATCAGCTCATTTGGTTTGAAAAAAGTTAAATGACTACAGATAAACTCCCCCTTTCAATGTATCTGCAAATATTATTATTATTATTATTATTATTAATAAACAGGATTAATATAGCGCCAACATATTACGCATCGCTGTACATTAAATAGAGAAATACAAACATTTGGAAGATCAAAGATATATATATATTTATTTATATGGCACGTGCACATAAAATTACATTAAAGCCCAACTCCAAAAAAAACTAAAACAATTTAGCCCTGCACTGATAACAAAATTTACCTCTATGATGATGCCCCCCACTGTTCTGGTCATCTTAAGGGGTAAATGACACCAGGCATTATTCCCACTTCCTATGAGCCCAGGGTGTCAATGACCTATACCCTCATATTAGGTTTGCTGCATCGAGAGGTGCTACATCAATATATGCCTAAAGTTTCTGCAACATTTAGGACCCAAACTGTAAAGGACAGAAGAGGAAGAAGAAAATCTATCATACAACAATACCCAAGACTACAAGAAAGATTTTTTAAATTGTTAATAAAAATAGGGAAGTATTCCAAGTTACTGAATAATACTGAATTTCTTTTTATTCAAATCAGAGTTTATAATTTATTGTAATATCATCAAACGTGTTACCTAATAGTATGGACACATAAAGAATAGGTGAAAAGCAATTTTTGTGGTGGAGTCATTTCATTCAAGGCTGATGTTTAGGTTATGTTTAGACATTGATAGACTGAGGTTTCTACTTCCTGACAGCGAGGTCTGCATTCTACAGCATGTAAATAAAAATAATCCAAACAGTTAGACTCCCTGCCTTCATTGTAAAGGCTGCAGGAAGTGAGCAAAACTGGGAATTCAGCGAGAATTCCGTTGCTGGAATCTACAAACCCTGAAATATGAATGGACTTTTTAAACACAATCACAACTTTAACCACATCAGAGTTTAGACTATTCCTAAATCTATTTACATCCAAAAGTAATTTTGGCTTTAGATATACTTTAAAGTAGAATTGCTTACTGTTGTCACTCATAAAGAATGAATAAAATACAAGGAGGGGAGAAGGAGACCTCTATATAATGTAGCTTCCTTGGTTTTTATTAACTGCAAATAGGAAGAGGATAGTGCAAAATTATTAGTTTTATCTGGATAGGTTGCTGTAAACTATTGAAATGGCATGCAGCGTGTCATTAGGCATGAGGGAAATATTTCTGTCTCCATGGACATCGTTCATTTGGTGGATAGTCACACTCAGTGTATAGGGAGAATCAGACCTTTGTCCTTCTGGGTGGGCTGGGTCAGAAATGGCTGGAAATATAGGAGATGTGCTGCAAAAGATCTGAAATTATTGTGTTGCAGAGATGCCCAGGATACCTTTTCTAGCGCATCTCTTAATAAAAGGAGAATAACCGAGTAGCAATGGAACAGAAGTAGAATGCACTGCTTAGCCCATGCTCTCTGATAGATAAATAGTTCTTTCCCTCCTTCAGTGATCCATGTGAAACATCAAGGTGATGAAATTTTTATCTAGGTGATTTCAGATTCACATATTGTTATACTGCATAGCCATTTGTAAGAATCACATGGTGGAATACGGGATGAGAGCATGTCTATATGGCACAACTAAGAAGTCACTCCTGCTGGGATTCATCCGGTTCTCTTATCAACTCCACTTATTTCGGCCTAATTTAGGATCATTATGGTCCGTTTGCACCCTTGATTTGCCAAATCCCTATACAAACTACATTTGTGCGGCATTGTAGCCACATGTTAAAAGATTGTATGCTGTGTAGTTTTATTCTTTCTTACTACACAGTTAAAAAAGATTTAACAGGTTTTTTGGGACAAAAAATGGTAATAATTAGAAAAAAATATAATACCAAAGACAAAAAAAAACACAAATTTATTTCACAGTACACAACAACATAGCTTGTCAACAAAAGTCCGTTGTTGTCCATGGCACATAAAGACATCATAAAGTACAATCAGCATGATCCATTCTAAACACAATGCGTTTTGGGAAATGATGTTTGCTGCTTCTGGAGCATATTGTCAGTGGAGGGATCATGCACTCAAAAATTAAATATTATTAAAATCACGCCTGTCTGTTCCGGCAAGTTGTAAGTGGAAGTGGGCAACCCAGAGCCACAAGCAATGTAGAAAAGACCCAGGAGGAATCCAAGGATCCGCCATGTAGTCTAATCTGGCTATCTGTTCATCTTGTACAGTTCAACTGTTGTTGGTATTTCCCTTGATATTATGGGTGTAACATTGTCTGTTACAAGATCACATCCCCATCGCATGCCAAAAACATGCAGTTAGATTAAATAGCTTCCCCTCCAAATTGGCCTTAGGGTTTGATAATGACATATGACTATGGTAGGGATTGTGAGCCCCTTTGAGGGACAGTTAGTGATATGACTATAGTTTTATAAAGCACTACAAAATATGTCAGCTCTATATAAATACAAGTTACTATTATACACAAAGTAATATAAGTGATATGCACAAAAAGTATAATAAATAAAACATGCCATCTATAGACAATGATAGCTGTTCACTGAGGACATCTGGTGGTCTGACAGCAGTTTACACACACAAACTTACCTGTTCAGTGTAGGACTGATGACATCTCGTGGCCATCTGTAGCACTGCAGCTCTGTAATATTTATTGAAGTGTAGCTAATTGCAATCACGTTAATGACAGGTCACATCATTCAATGTTCTCACTAGCTGCTACTGGTTCAAATGCAGACGCTGTGGACAATTAAGTCTCACCTTTGTTCCAGAGTGGCTTGGTCAATATCAAAACTACAAAGAGTAATATCTGTAATATAAAAAAAGGTCAACATCTGAAACTTTTTGTGGTTTATGGGTCAATTCCGTGTCCTATAGTATAACTCAGCTTATGAAATGGAGCCAACAATCTAGCATGCTAATTACAAAGCCACCAAGCATCACATATCTAGCAAATCTGATACTTGAGGAATGATTAGCAAGATCTTGTAAACAGCTGGTATTACTTATCTTACTACAAAATACTGTAAAGATAAAGACTTCTAAACTGTCCAGTGTACCACCAGGGAAAATGTTTTTATTAAAATTTATTTATATATTGCATTACACACACAAAAAAGAAACTCTATCATCAGTCCCTTCACCTGTAAACTTGCAATGAGTTGCACTTGGCACATTAATAAATTATAGCAGCTTTAGTTTGTACCATAAGTTGATTTACCATGATATTCTTTTTTTATGAAGGAAAGAGTGCTCACCAGACAGTTCCAAGGTCACTTTTAGCAGAAATGGGGTCCCAAAATGTACAGCATCCATGTATTCCTTACCCCACGCCATTCTGTCAATTTGGGCCCTGCGAAAGATGGGGTCCCTGGACAATTGTCCAGTTTTCTCTACGCTAAAGCCAGCCTTGAAAGAATGGGGGTAATGGAAAAAAGCCAAACATGACAAAAAGCTTCTCTAGAAAATAAGCCAGACATGCTTACTATGCACAAAGCTCCCCATGCTGCTCCACCTAGAAGTGCTCATAGTCTGACTATAGGAACCTGATTAATGAAAGCTCTCCAAGGCTGGAGAGATTACATTTTCATCAGTGAAGCTGGGTGATCTAGCAAACCTGGAGTGGATTTCTTCAAAGTCATTTGCTATTTGCTAGCAAATGTTTTAATTCCTGAACCGAGTGCATTCCAGGTTTGCTGGATTACCCAGCTTCACTGATGAAAGTGTATCCTCTGAAGCCTTGGAGAGCTTTAATAAATCAGGTTCTAGATGTAATCTGGTTGCTATAGACAAAAAGGGAAATGCTTGCTCACATTTAATTTGCAGAGAAGACCCATTGGGCCTGATTTAATAAAGCTCTCTATGGCTGGAGAGGATACACTTTTACCAGTGAAGCTTGGCGATCCAGTAACTCTGAAATGGATATCTTCAAAGTCATTTGCAATTTGCTAGAAAATGTTTTGATCCTGGACCAGATCCATTCCAGATTTGCTGGATTACCCAGCTTCACTGATGAAAGTGTATCCTGTCCAGACTTGGAGAGCTTTAATAAATCAGGCCCAATGAAAGAGCTTTAACCCTGTTCAAGGTTTGATTTACTTACCCACACATATGATTTAGAAGCACTTATTTAGCTTTACAAGAATTGTCCCATCAAATGGTCATTTTTTCTATTAATATAAATACACATTTTGATATTCTCAATTTTCTCCTGGGAAATTTTCCTTAAATCAGGCCCATTATGTTTATGAAAAATTAATTTAGTCAATGAAAGGTAGGCAGAAAGCCAAAGCAGAGCAGGTAACCTCCAGACAATAAAGGGTTCAGTGGTTCTCTATGATTGGGTCACTAACAGATCCTTTGCCATGAAGTTTATCTCTCATGTGTGGAAATATTCACATTCAGAACAGAAATGACCTTTGATGTTTGTACACAACGATGCCCCTCACCTCCCAGCACAGCGTGGAATCTGACCGAATCATTTCCACGCCCCTTTTAACGAGACCATTCCTCGATAAATTTTCCTTAATTAGGGCAAATGGTTCCCACTTCCAGCCATGTGAGAGCTGGGCTCAGGAATGACGAGGTCACAGGTCAATATCTCTCTATAAATAGCAATCTGGGAACGGTTATTAGGGCAGAACTATTGCAAATTCCAAAATTGCTGTCATTCTGTAGATCAGATCCTGACAACACACTGTATGCTCAGAAGTGCCAGACATAATTCTAGCAACAAATGCAGAAAACAACTTTTAAAAGTATCACAGGGGCTGGGTTTATATTTGTGGAAGTTTATTTTATTTATTAGGCATACATTTAGAAAAATTGTAACTATGACTGTATGCATGCATACTGTGCTGTGTTTTAGCAATGTTCATACTGGATTACTGCACAGATCTGGAAATATTACACCAAGCACACCAAGACTTTACATGCCTCTTCTATTTTTACAATATTTGCTTATTCCGAAACTCAGCTTTAAGGGTTAGAATTAGGTGTTTAAGGGGTTAAGATTTATGGTTTAATTTTAGCACTAAGCAATAAAAGGACAATATCACTTAGCTAAATAGGAGCCAAGTGATAGGGCCCACCTTCCTGTAATGTATACTGACCCATCCACACTTGGAGCTTTTAGGTATGGAAGAGAATATGACCTTCTGAAATAGGAACATACGCATGGAGGGAGACAGCAAAAGAATATGGACCATTGCTGGGGTGTGAATAATTAGGGTCACTAGCTTACAGTACATGCATGACCTGATTATAAAATAATAAATACAATTCTAACAGAAGATCCTATGTGTGACGTTATAAGGAAGAGTTTGCAAGCAGTGTTAGCCTATCTCAGAGGGAACAATAATGAATGGCTTGTACAATGCACCCTGGTCAATCAGCCTTCCTCAGAGGAGACTTGGGCAATGAGCAAAAGCAATGGCCACCCCTACAAACTACCCCCAATGTGTAGTTATGGGGGAACATGTGACCCCCCTCCCATGATCACTGACCACTGCCATATAACCGGATAATTCACTGATCTCTCTAAGCTCTGACAACAACCAACACAGGGTATTGTGGTAGCTAAATCAGAAGTTGGAGCAGTGGGGGAGCACCGAGGTAAGAGGTACGGTAAGTATAAGGTGGTTCAGGTGGACTTCTTCACACACTCTGTCACTTTGCTCTGAATGGGTAACCTGACCGTGTTTTTTTTTCTCCATAAAACTTATAGAACAAGATGAGCAAGTGACAGACTTGCAAGTGACATAAACCTCAGTGGAGAATCAAATCAACTACAAACTGCAGCTCAACATAAATTATGTAAAAATAAAGTAGGATAAGATAGCAAAGATGGAATAAAAATGTCGTCAAAATGTGTTTGTTGGCGGGGGGGGGGGGAGGTTGATTACAATCAACCCCCAAATGTAAGTTCCAGCAAAGGTGATCAAAGAAGAGCTATAATTCTTGAAACATCTGCCGTTTATGGGCAACCTTCATTTAACAATGCCCCCCCCCTCCAGAAAACATGCTGGCAAATAACAGGTTAATCTGTCCAGCTGCCACTAAGTGGAGCCCCTGCTGCTCCTACCAGCCATAATTACTAATAACAAGGAACATTAACACTAATAACTCTCTATAACATACTGGAGTGTTTAGGGCAGCAATTGGACACAGGCAGTCAGAAATTTCTTTACATGCACGGTGCACATGTGTGGGTGAGTTGAGCTCTGCTGGGGCCTTAACTTCTTGTAACTAAATATAATTCACTCCACTGGATATTGCACATTTTTTAGTGGTTAGAAAGATAAAGAAGTTTAGTACACACTTGGTCCAACTCGAAAGATTTTGGCAAGTGGCTCCTCTTAACTCTCTGGCCATTTACAGATAGTATAGCACTACGTGACTGGCCAAGAAGAGACGGTGCCTCACTAAATGAAAGCGGTTGTTCTCGCAGTTGCAGCACTAGAAGTACAATGGAGGATAACAATGCAAGTCATTTTAATTTATTTTAGTACGATTAGAAAAAGTTTTTTTTGTGTTGGCTCAGTGGCTGGCATTCTTGCTTTTGCAGCTTTGGAGTCTCAAATTTGAGTCTCTTCTTGAACATCCTGTGTTTGCATGGTACTCCGGTCTCTGGGTTTCCCCCAAAAATTTAACACAGACTGTGTTAATGCTCGGTGGCTCAGTGGTTAGCACTCTGCCCTTTGCAGCACTTGGTTCCAGGTTTGAATCTTAGGCAGGACACTATTTGCATGGAGTTGGCAGGCTCTCTCTGTTTTTATGTGGGGATACTTTGGTTTCCTCCCTCATTCCAAAAAACATGCAGTTAGGTCAATTGGTGTTCCCCTAAAATTGTTTATAGACTGTATTGTGGACATATTACTATAGTAGGGACATTAATTTGTGAGCTCCTTTGCGGGACCCATAACTATAGACTTTGTGAAGTGCTGCATAATATATCAGAGAGATATAAATACAATATTATTATTATTAATGGTATCTGGAGTTGTCTTTTAACTTCGTAGCTGTTACAAAAGAACTAATACACCCACAATCAGAATTAAAAATCAACTTCTATGAAGAAATCTTTTGCCGCCCTCTTGTGACAATTCTGTGTCATTGCAGTTAAGGCTTTATAGCTGGGGAAAAAAAATATTATATAAACGAATACTTGCAATTAACAAGGTGCTTGTGTTGCCACCTAGTGGCCTTTTTTTTAGGTATTCTTAGCTCAGATGGCTGATAATGCAGTGCCTAATTTCTAGCCAAGCATTATAAAAAGGTAGCACAATTCATAAGTATAAATATATGGTAAAATTTCCAGCAATTCTACGGATTTAAACAGAACTAAACCCCTGATTATGCTCTATCCCAGTTCTATCACAGGATGCTGCCATCTTAACAATTGTTTGTTGTATTTTGGTGGGCCACAGAAAAATTTGGACATTATTTACAATTTGTATGTTATATTATTAATAAAACAAAAATAATATTCCTATAAATTCTTATATTCTGAATGACAATTGTCACTTTTATATTGCACTAAATTCATGAACTGTACTAGAGACAGAGCTGTACGTTTCAGTATTGTTTCCACCATTACAACAGTCACCCCGCTCCACGAATACCGATTCTCATTCAATTGTTTTAGTTTGTTTATTTCTCAGATACTCTTTTAGGTAAGTAACTGTATTTTCTTTAACTGTTATATTTAATGGCATCAAATAGTTTGACTTTGATAACTATCATTTCTTGTTTAGTCTTAAATTGGAATGAAATAAACCCATAATAAGTGAGAGAAAAAGCAAAAAAATATTTTGCATTTCTTTATTAATACCAAAGATAATGCAACTAATGATAATAGTAAGAATAGTAATACTTCACATAACCGTGAGCTGATCAATGAATCAGAGCCTCCACAGTCCTTGTCAGCACCATTATTTTACAAATGTATTTATCTCTTTTAAAAAATTCATATTAATGGTCCGCGGGGTTTAAAATGAGGAGTTTAGTGGTCTGTGAGCTCCAAAAGGTTGGCGACCGCTGCTCTATGTAATGGTTTCATTTTACAGTACAACAGTATTACACCAGACACCATATAGAGTTAAAGCATTAACCCCTTAGACCTGGCATATAGGGTTGATTCACTTAGATAGTAGAGATTGAACACTTAGAAAAGTAAATACTCAATGAGCGTAGAAAATAGGATGGGGCTGTATTCATTTTAATTCTCTAATCATGTTTAGTTTTGTAAATTGCCTATGATTTTGGTATTTATCCTGGTATGGTATTAACCCCCTATATTCGAGACAAAGAGTATGGCTACATTCAGGTACCACTTCCTTGTGCCAGTGAACTGTGCCTTAGGGGGGCTACATGAAGCTCCTACCCATGGAAGACCAATAGAGAATGAAAGAGGTGGCAGTAAGTGGTTCAGTACCGCTCACTGCCACGCATTGTCCAATCTGCAGATGCCAGTCCTTGTGGAACCAGTCCTTCAGTCTAAACAGCTGAGTGCCGCGCAAAGTGCCAGCTGTGGGAAACCATGCAGGATTGCGTGAACCTTCCCTTTGTGTGAATGTAATAAATGCTCACACCTTTTGTTGTCTCAGGTTAGCGCTAAGCCTCTAACCTTAAAGAGGACCTGTACTGAGGATGTGCCAGAAAGAAAGGCATGTCGAATGTAATGGACTGGTGTTGTCTGTGGTTCCACACTGGTGGGGTAATACTGATGAAGAAGCAGCAGGAGAACTTTATTAAACCCAGTTTCCTAGAATGGATGGAACAGAAGCAAGGAGATCCTTGCACTGCAGGTACAGCTTCCTCATCAGAAAGGCAAACAGTATGCAGCACATCAGCGAAATCACCAAATCCCTTAAAGCAGTACTAAATCCATGTTACTCCTAGAAATTAGATATTTTGTATGCAAACAACTACCTTTCATTATAGAACCCATTGGTTGTTGTGATCTAATTAGAGGCCATTGCTAAGGGAATATTAGGGCATGCCAGGTGGTGTAACAGTGGCGGTCCAGAATTTGTGACCCACTTCTTCACGGGAAGGTGCAAACAGTTCCTTTTTGGCTCTACCACCTAGTGATAAAGCCTTGAGCACAATTGACCTCTTGCTTTTTTTTTTCAGAGTACTCCCCAGGGAAGTGGCAGCTCTTTTGTTGATTTATGGGGGATCTCTTTGTATTTAGAAGCTTATTTGATGACATGACTAGCAGCTTGCTGCCAGCACCGTTGCCACCTTCTCACCAAGCTTGTGATATAAAACCACGTGTTGACCGAATGAGTTTTAGATCTCTCCTTTGATATTTGTACAAGAATTTTAGGATTATGTACCCATTTCAAAAGTCCTAAAAAAGCAGAGAGCGATGGGGTGAAATGGATTAGCCCCGGGTAGAGAAGGAATTTGTTGGAGATGCCATTGTGGCGCTTTGGCTGACGCAGTGCAAAGCCATCACAGAACACTGCTTAGGTATGAATTGGGCCCTATGACTGGCAAAGGGCACAAACAGGGCAATGGACAGTTTGAATACGTTGTGGCTTCCATTTTTTTCTTAAACTTACAAGAAATTTTTATACATTTTTAATGTTTTTCATCCGTTTTGTTTGCATTGTGTGTTTTTTAGTCATGACTTTTGAAAATACCTTCATTTTGTTCCGTAAACATTTCCTGTAAGCAGCCTCCTTCCATTATTATGGCCATGAATTGGCATAGAACTTGTTTCCAGTATCCGGTCACCATAAGTTCCACTTACACAGATGGGGGGGCATTCTGAATTTTTCTCCATCCTAAATTTTAGCCTCCCCCATGGGAGTTCTAGAGGCTTGGGGCCCCCTAAGTGAGAGGAGCATGCCATTTTTGGCCCCTCTTCTTCATTTTGCGCCTGGCATATTGTTACCCTTCAGGAATCAGCACCTGAACGGCTCATATAGCAACAAGGGTTGTTTGCATTGCAGAACTGTACAAAAAATATGACAGGGTTGCTTTTTTCACACAGACGAATATGTTTTACCAGGCATGCCCACAACTTCACCGGAAACAAAAGCAGCTGACAGAAAGCCGGCTCTCTATAGTAACCTGGTGGCCATATTTGTTGAGGTATTACCTCAGCACCTCAAACTATCAGAAATATTGAACCGCAGCACGTAGTATAATGGAGACAAAAGGAATATATATATTTAGTGCGGCTTCCTAAAGCGCTCATTACATGTTTTTTTGCGCTTTGTAGTTTTAACAGATGGCTTTATTCACAACGAAGGTGTCAGCGGATTACCTCAGATACCCTTTTGCAAAATGGCTGCGTTGAGCAGACGGACGTGGCGTCAGCACGTAGAACGGAATGACGTACGGTGCGGTATGTCTAGTCTTGCAGTTGCCGATTCATTGTAGAGATGGCGGTGAATGGGGCGGACGGACCTGGGATTAGGCAAGTGGCAGCCATGTACGAGCAGCTGAAGGCGGAGTGGAATAAGAAGAGCCCCAACTTAAGCAAGTGTGGAGATGTGCTGGGCAAGCTTAAGGTGAGAGCAGGGGGGATGTGTATTGGTCGGTATTGGAGCAGGGTGACTACTAGGAGGGGCACAGCTCAGACAATTCCAGGTATTGTGTATGAGAAGGAATTCATGTCCATTCAAGTCCATAGGTTATAGGGATGTGTTCATGGTGTAAAGTGTGCTGCCTAAGGCCTAGTAAGGCCTAGTAAACATTGGCATCAATATAAACACTCACCCTAAGGCACACATAGACATGTAGGGTGTATGGGCAGCCAATCAGAACACAGAGCTGTCAGTGAGGTCACAGTTGGTCATAGAAGTACCTATTGTTATAATATATTAGCTTTGGGAGGTGTAAAGAGACCCTGTCACCAGACCACCTTCTATGGGACGGAGGCTGTGCTTGGGAATTATTATTACACAGTATTTATATAGTGCCGACATAGTACGCAGCGCTGTACAAAGTCCTTAGCCATATCACTAGCTGTCCCTCCAAGGAGCTCACAATCTAATGCCCCTACCATAGTCATTAATAACGTCTAAGGTCAATTTTAGGGGAAGCCAATAAACCTAACTGCATGTTTTTAGACTGTGGGAGGAAACCCATGGAAACACGGGGAGAACATACAAACTCCATGCAGATAGAGCCCTGGCTGAGGTTCGAACCTGGGACCTAGCGCTGCAAAAGCTGGAGCCCTAACCACTGAGCCACCCAGCTTCCCTTGCGCTTGCGGGATTAATGAAGTCCCAGAACCGTGCGCCGGAGTTACGTCATCCTGAAACAGCCAATCGAGATGGCCAGAAGAGAAAGATTGTGGTGCTGGAACGTGGACAGGTGAGTCGGCTGGGTTTAGTTCCACTTACTACAAAGGTACATTGCAAAAATACAAAGCCGTATTCCCAGAATTGTTATATAGCTGGGTGGGAAGAAATTGTAGGTGGGTGGTGGCCCCTGTATTGGGACCCAACTTATCAGTAACCACTCAAAAACACCTGGGTGGTTACTGAAAAGTGCCAGGTGGTGCGCCCAGCTAGAAGGGGCTGGGGAGAAGAAAATATTTTTAGGAAAAGTAATAATGACTGAAAGTAAGCAAATAAAATACTTCAATGCTAACAGGCATAGCAAACATGAGTGACAACTCTGCCCTGTATTGAGGAGTATTGCAGCATCACTGAAATGTGGGGATAGTTTCCCCCCTGAATCTCCCCGTTTTCTAGTTAATATTTGTATGAGGTGGCCTTCCCCTATTGGTTCAAACAAAGGAGATAATGAATAACAGAAAGATGGGGTTTATAGGCCAATGTTTTCAACTGTGATGGTTATATTTTTGTATAAATCGTCATAAACAATAACAAAAATCAACAGAGTATGTGTGGCTTCCAGCCCATTGTATTATCATGGGGTGGAGTTCTGACAGACTATACATACAATCAACTAGCGTTTGGTGTTGAACCTGTTGTAGTCTCATTATTGTATGTTATTTGTATATATTCCATGAGACATTGCACAAAACATTTGTTACAAATTATAAATTGTGTTATATTTATTGTTTAGCCGGGTGGGAAGAAATTGTAGGTGAGTGGCAGCCCCTGTGACCCAACTCATCACTAACCACCCAAAACAGCTTGGTCGTTACTGAAATGTGCTGGGTGCTGCACCCGGCTAAAAGGGGCCTAGGGGAGAACACGGCAATAATATGGGTAATAATTCCCCCCGCTGTGTGCTATGGGTCCTTCCGTTGGCTGCTATTTACTACAAGGCAGAAGTGACTTAGTAGGTGGTGGGTGAAACCACAGCGTACAACGGGTGCCCAGGTATCTGTCACACCCCGAAGAGTTGTATAGCAGAGATGAGTGTAACTCTGGATTTGCTGGACAGGTAAGGATTCCAGTTCTTTGTTTACAGGAAATTATTAGAACTAAATGCCTAATATCCTATTTAATAATATTAAAGTATGTACTGCTGGAAAGGGAGCAATAAATCCAAGTAGTAGAGTACTGGGTATTTTTACATATCCTCAAGTTTCAGACACTGAGGACACTCAAGAGCTAAGATTTGACTTATGATGATTTTTAGGGTAGCAGTGGTGTCACTTTTAGCAGAATTTGCTGCCACTGCTTTTTACATGAAAGGAAATCCTCAGGTAAGTATATGAAGAATGTGGAAAAATACAGCTGGTTGAGGGAGAAACTGCGATCTTGAACAGGTGTCCGATGTTACTGGAAAGGGGTCAGACATCTGTGGGCAAGCTGGAGCCACAAAGAATTTTACAACAAACATCACATACAAAGTAGGAACTTATTACTACTTAGGATACTTAGGTGTTGGGTCACAACACAGGCTGCTACCCGCCTATAATTTTTTCCCACCTGGTTTAAAAACATTTCTGGGTTGAACGCTGAAGTGGCTTGGGTTGTTGTGCCATGGTGGCTCTTTGTGGCCTGCATTGAAGCCCCATGTTTAAAAAAGAAATCTAGGTGTCAATGATTACTTGTCATGATGGCTTATGCACAGCATATTTGTCACTTTTCTTCTGCTTTTGAAACATTATTTAATATTAATAAACAGGATTTATATAGCAATATAGAAACCAACAAACAAATACAAGGGACTTTTCAGGCAGTAATAAATTGATTGCTGTATTTAGCAGCCCTATGTGTCATCCTGTTCCTACTCCTTTAGATCTCCTGAGGAAGCGGACAGTGGTTCCGCGAAACGTGTAGAGACGATACATTCACTATAGTTCCCCCATTCACCTGAACCTCTACAACAGGGGTGTCAAATTCAAATACACAGTGGGCCAAAATTAAAAACTTAGACAAAGTCGCGGGCTAAACTTGAACATGAAATAGCACCGCTACTACAATTCCCTGCGTCAAGAAAACAGTCCAATGCTGGGCCATGCATAGGCAGAGAGGCCGCTGATCTGTAGACACAAGTGATTCCCTATGATTCCTATGATACTATGATTCCCGGCATTACTTGCGTCTTTAAAACAGTCCAATTTAGGGCCACACATAGGCAGAGAGGCCGCTGGTCTATAGACGCGAGTGATGCTGGAAATTGTAGTAGCAGCGATATTTCAATGCACTGGCGGGCCAGCTGCAATTCATATTTAGGATTCCTTTGGGGGCCAAAAAAAGATTTGGCCCACGGGCCAGAGTTTGACACCCCTGCTCTACATGAAAGGATGGGACAGCATGATTTTCTTTCAAGGTTCCCTATAAACTTGGAGATTCACATCTAACGATTGTTGTTTTTTTATGCCAATGTTTTTAGAAATAGAGAGAATAAATTTTAAAGATTTGTAATATGCTATTTTAAAAAAAGCGTAAATTGAATTGATGGAAATATAATTTTTTACTGCCTGAAAAGTCACATTGAATTTTATAGAGGGATGTGGCAGTTGCTGATAAAATATTCAGATGGAAAAGTTTTAACATGGTGTAGTATTTTTATATAGAGCCAACATATTACGCGACGCTGTACATTGAATAGGGGTTTCAAATGACAGACATATACAAACAGTAACACAGGAGGAGGGGAGGACCCTGCCCTGAAGAGCTTACTATCTAGGAGGGGGAGGAAGGAGCACCTAATAGGAGGGGGAACCATGTTGACCCTCAAAGGTGTCCTCTTTAACTGCACATAAGTTCATAAATCACTCAGTTTTTCTTCTATTTATTTGTAATTCTGTTTATCCAGTCTTGTGGTTTACACATCAGTCACACCACATAGTGGTATTTATTCCTAGTTTAGCAATGAAGCTGCTTGTGTTACCTTTATGCTGCCAGCTTTTTGGTTGGACAGGGAATAAACACAATCACCTCTGCAAAATTAGCAACAAGTTAATCGGCAAGCAGTAAAGCTGAACCAGAAAGTAGCCGGAAAGAGTGATGATCTTGACTTTGCAATGTGGCAGAAGCATGCCAATCACTGTAATGGATAAAATTACAAAATTATAAATATCTATGTATATCGTGTGTGAAAAATATCGAGGTAGCATTTTTTTTTTTTTTGTGTGTTTTTTATTGATGAGCAATGTAAGCACAACCCCTGAGAACAGAACATACATTCCCTATTAAATGTACAGCGCTGCATAATATGCTGGCGCTATATAAATCCTGTTTATTAAAATAATAACTAACTACACAGGGACTTCATGTTTTTTTTTTTTTTTTCTTCTCGTTACAGTTGGCTCTTCTGGAACAAAATTTCTTACCAACTACAGATGCCAAATTGACCAAACAGCAGCTCGTCTTAGCTAGTAAGTACATTCTGCCCTAAATCTTATTAGAAAAGAAAATTCCCAGAACATTAGTGAAATCCTTTGTAAAGTCAAGTTGCCCCTCTAGTCTTTCACTTGATTGGATTTTTTTTAGATGAAGGGTGGTTGCAGTTATTAATTCCATCCATCAAACTTCATTTACTTCATTTATAAAAAGAAATCTGGTTGTACTGCTGTACTTTAATCTTTGTTTTTTGCATTCCTTTAAAGTCATCCCACAGTTAAATTTATTTCTTGTAGTTTGTATGTTTTTAATGCACTTTTTATAAATGATCCCCAGGCAAATAGTAATTCTCCCCCCTGCCAACCATCTACCTAACAGTTTTTTTTCTTTCCTTGTACATAAAGAAACACTTGCCTAAATCTGCTGTCCAAGACCCCTGCTAGCTTTATATCCTGGTGCGGGACACTGCAAATCCAGAACTGCAGATAGGCCCTCACTCCAACCAATGTATTAAACTTATTAAACTGAAAGTTCAGTTTACCTTTAAATACTTGGACAGAGTAATGATTCCACTGGTTACCTAAACCCTTATGTTCTGATGTCTCCTCTGCACACGATTATTTAACAGATATGGTGAAGTTACTGACCTAATCAGCTGAAAAAACTCACTTTTTTTCAGCCAAAAGTTTGATTTATTTTTTATGCTTAAAGTTTTACCTGTTTGTTTTCAGGAGACGTTTTGGAGATTGGCGCACAGTGGAGTATTCTAAAGAAAGACATCCCCTCCTTTGAAAGATACATGGCACAGTTGAAGTGTTACTACTTTGATTACATGTAAGAATATATTGACACATCATATTGTTGCTTATAACTAATTAACATTAATGTCTCTACCTCAGTCATATGTCTTTAATACAATCTAAGGTCAATTTTGGGGTGTTGCCAATTAACCTAACTGCACGTTTTTTGGGATGTTGGTGGAAACATGGAGGAAACCCATGCAGACACAGGGAGAACCTGCAAACTCCATGCAGAGATTTGAACCTGCGACCTAGCGCTGCAAAGGACAGAGCACTAACCTCTGAACCACCCATCTTGTATTCTGTGTTGGTACCGTTGAAATGACACATCTTTCTGGACCAATTCATACTTGGATAAAATGATGACAAGGAAACCCTCCATCCTGGTTGTCATTTTGAGACTGTGTAGAAAGAGATGGGACACTACTGCATTGTAACGTGTAGGTGGACGTTCTACATTAAAAATATTTCATTGGAAAGGCATCTTAAGGTGCCACATGCTGTCTGCACTGCCACCTAATCAATTGGTCATTCTTCCATTACGTTCAAAGGCAGTTAAGTAGCCATAGTTTCAGCTACTATACATGCTGATCACTCGATATATAAAGCAGTAAAGCAAAATTTTAAAAGGACACCAATGTTGTTTTTATCTTTGTGTTATATTTTCTCATGACTTTGTATATCGAAGTGGTATACAATTGGTAAACTTTTCATAGAAGGACATTTCGTAGTCCTGTTCCACGTGAAACTGTGTGGCTAATTACACCTTTGTTGTTGTATTATGACAGCCCAGTTTGTGCTGAAAACATTGTGCAGTATTTTGTCTATTGTAGGCCACCACAATGCAGGTGTTCTGCGGTGTCAATAACATAATGCACCAACTTTACATGCATTACAGCAATGCAATAGTGTTAATAGGTACATTGGAGTAATAAACTTTAATTTAAACTCCTCTTCTTTCTGTACGTCTGTCAGACTACCAGACAACTGGCATTTTCAGAAGATGTTCAGGAAATTCAGCTTCTGTATCTCTCTCTGCATAGATAGATAGATAGATTGCTGACTTATTTTTATTTTAATGATGAAATTATTATTTTTAGCTATGGACCCTGGATAAATACAGGTAGTCCCCGGGTTACATACGAGATAGGGACTGTAGGTTTGATCTTAAGTTGAATGTGTATGCAAGTCAGAACAGGTACATTATTTTAATAAATGCCATTAGGACAGATATTTGTCTCAACATATTAGGCAGTGTGGTGTCAGTTACTGTATAAAATCCTCACTGTGAGTTAGTCACAAAAACAAAGCAAAAAAAACTTTATGGAGCCTAGACATTCATTAACTTCTGGAGCAAGCTGTGCTTGGTATGCAAAAAGAAACAACTGCAGAGTTTGTCTTGTTGGTCATTAAAGAGTTAGAAGAGGCTGGAGAAAGCGCTCACCACCCTAAGATCACCCACAACCTCAGCTGTGTTTAGCAAAAGATTTTTTTCTGCAAGTCATTCAAACCGCCCCCCTTTAATCCTCCGTTCAGCTCACAGCGAGCTAGGAAGCCCCATTCCTATCTAGGAGACGTCCGTATGTCGGATGTCCTTAACCCAAGGACTACCTGTATGCAGCTAACTATTGTATATTTATATAGCATTTTAGTCCTTTCACAAACTGTTTTTAGAAGGAACCATTTAACCTCATGAGTATGTTTTGAGGTGTGGGAGCTACCCAAAGTTTTTGGAGATATTCCACACAACCATAGGTTGTTCACACTCCACATAGATTGTAGTCTGGCCAAGTAACAAACCCAGGACCCTAGTGCTGTAAGGTTTGACTGCTAGCAGTTTGTGCCCCGTGTTGATTTAATCTTTTAGCTCAGTAACTTTAGTCTTATGACATTCTGAATGTCTGAATATCTTTTGGTATGATGAATCTTTATTCTCCATTGTTATATAATGACCACAGTGGAGTTTATTTTGTTTTTTTAATGGTGGTACTGTTTTTTTGTTGTAGAGATGAGCTTCCAGAATCTGCATATAATCACCAGCTGCTTGGCCTGAACCTCCTCTTCCTCTTATCGCAGAACAGAGTGGCTGAATTTCACACAGAGCTGGAACGGTTACCTGCTAAAGATATCCAGGCCAATGTGTACATCAAGCACCCGGTATCTCTAGAGCAGGTATCCCCCATTTATGAACCATAGCAGTCATCCCTGCTTGTGAGGCTTTATCTTGTATCCATCAGCATCACCTGTCTCTTCCTGTTTTTCAGTACTTGATGGAGGGAAGCTATAACAAAGTGTTTCTGGCCAAAGGAAACATTCCAGCAGAGAGTTACACATTCTTCATTGACATCTTGCTGGACACCATAAGGTTAGTTAAATAATTGGCTTTTTGCACGGTGCTTTTAAGATATGTCTGCTTTCATATTGCCAGCCTTGGCTTCAAAGCTGACAGATATAAAAGACAGTTTAATAAATATCTGTATTTTGTAAATACAAAATGAAATACAAAAATTGTGGGGAAGGGGGTTGATGTGAAAGCCTCACACTATAGTGTACTAATGTGTTGTGATGGTGCTGAGACAGAAAAAGTAGCAGAACAGGTCTTACTCTGAATACGGTCTCTTACTCAACACTCCTGGGGACACTCCTGTAGAAAGTAAAAACATTGCATATTGATTGACAAGTCATGTTTATAGTAAAACTATAGTTCTGCTTCCAAAATTTGTGAGCAGGCAGGTCTTTATTGCAGAAAGGGACAAGCAATAAAACATACTTACCTGCCTGTTTGCCATTTTCTTAAACATAAAAAAAAACATTTCGCTGTATGAGCAGTTCAGCATAAGATGTTAGGGTAGTCCTTGCATCCCCTTGGGCTGCCTGGTTTGAATCAACTCCTGTGGGTATGCATAGCAGTTACATCATTCGGGACCGCCTGATCAATCAAACCAGAAGAAAAAGAAAACGGCACCTGCGGCAGCGTAAAGCTAGGGGAGTCTATTTAAAGCAGTGTTCTCCCCAGTCAATTTTAGCTAAGTGACCGACCACTTTTCATTAAACACCAGGCTGTTTTTGGGTGGTTACTGGTGAGTTGGGTCACAATACAGAGGCTGCCACCCTTCTTAAAAAAAAAAATCTTGGTTGAGCACTGTATTATGATCAGGAAGGTATGATTTTTTTGTTGCAGAAGGGACATGGCCTGTCCCTTCATAAAGGACCTTCCCGGTCACCGTTTTTAATTTTTCTATTTAGTTCCACTTTTTGCTGTGCTGTTGGCATTTTTAGAGGGGTTTAAAGGACATAAAAAAGTTGCAGTATAACAAAGGTAAACATATAAAATAATTCCCTGGCTGGTGATTGGATGAGAATGGAGGCTTTTATAGCATCTAAAACTGTCTGACACTGGTGACACAGTACTTATTTACTGTAACTATACATATATAGTAGCCTATATCAATGTTTTTGCATATACAATATTTTGCAAATATAATACTATATTAGTGGTAAACATTGATGGGAAATAATGACAAATGATGAAAAGTAAATATATTAGTAATATACTGGATTTGAGAACATGAAACAGTGTGGTGACAATAGGCGCATAGTTCTAGTTGTGCCCTCTACCCTTTCAGGGTAGAGGGCAGAACTAGATGCATAAAATGGTATTCCTGAGTTAGGTATGCAGCTAAACAGATAAGTTGGCATATTTGTTTAGGATTCCCTGCTCACACAGAGGCTTGGAGGGGGTGGTTTGTATGACTTGCAGAAGAAATCTTTTGCTAAACACAGCTGAGGTTGTGGGTGATCTTATGGAGGTGAATTTTTTATGCAGCTTCTTGTAACCCTTTAATGACCAACAGAAACTCTGCAATTTTTTCTTTTTGCATATCAAAGCACAGCTTGCTCCAGAAGTTAATGACTGTCTAGGCTCCATAAAGTGTTTTTTAACTCTTTGATTGTGTTTGTCACTCCACGCTGCCTAATAATATGTTGAGACAAACATCTGTCCTAATTGCATTTATTAAAATACTGTACCTGTTCTTGCATACAAATTCAATTTAAGAACAAGGTTACAGTCCCTCTCTCCTACCCTGTTTCCCCTATGATAAGGCACTGTCTTATATTTTTTGAAATGCCAAAATATGCCCTAGGTCCTTTTTTCAGGGGGATGTCTTATTTTTCCATGAAGAAGACTACACCTCTGAAGCTCTATCCAGTGGATGAATACTAAATGCTTCTAAAAGTGGTCCTTGTGTTGCAAGTTCAAGGCTGTGAGTGAAATCTTCACACTCTGTACTCATGAGAAACAGGTAGAATTACACCCAGTTTCATTCACTGCATTACAGGAACATTGGTGAAACAGTGAGTTTGTTGGAGATGACCATCTAACCCCCCCCCCAGCGGTAATCCCGAGTCACAGTTGGGGTAGCTTTAACCTAAAAAAAAACCCACTTACCTTGCTCCTTTGTCGTTCCCCATCGTCCTGCTGGTTCCTGCAGATCGTCTTCTTTGATATTGAGTCGCGCAATGCAGAGACGTTCTCCAGGGTTTCCCGGTAACGTCGGTGTGGGCAGCGGAATGGCGGGAAATTCAAAATTTTTTTTTACTGGATTCAATAAAAAATAGCTGTATTGAGTCCAATACAAAGAAATTTTATATAATTATATTATACATGCTACTGTACACTTACATTACATGTTTAACTTTTTTTTTATTTTTTTTAACAGATTTTGGTGTTTTTATTTAAAGTTTATTATTAAATTTATTATATATTGGACATATTTCGGTGAGTTATGCCTAAGAATTATAGCCTATAATGCAAAAAAATTAGGCTTTTTGCATGGAAATTTGGACGGAATTAGAATGCTAGGCAGGTTAAAAAAAGGGACCAATTTGTATACAAGAACGGAAAGCACATGTTAATACAATGACATAAACTGGCATAATTGAAAAGACTATACAAGCCTTGTAATCAGGAAAGCTGAATGCAGTAAAAAACAGATCCCCCTCTAGTGGCTAATCTACAGATTCCAATCCAATACCAAATATATACAGAATTTCATAAAATGTTCTGGTATTACATACATTCACTTTAACCTTTAGCTATTCCTAGTTTCAACATTTAATTTTTTTTCTTTTCCTTGTGCCTGCAGCGCGGCTGGGTTTTGGGCCCAAACAACTACTACAGTTTCAGCAGCCAACAGCAGAATCCGGAGGAGGCCACAATCCCTTCCACAGAACTAGCCAAGCAAGTGATCGAGTATGCCCGCCAGCTGGAGATGATCGTTTAAGGACAGGAAGTCAGCACAGCCAACTTCCCACTTGTGTTCTCTTTTCTGGTCTCTCTGTTCACTCACCGGTTTTACTCGTATTTTATAGACAATATAGGGGGATCTTTTCTAATATAACACGGAAACGTCCTTCAACGGGCCTGGCTGATGGATACCTTGCCCTTCACCGTTACCTAAAACTATCTTTTATTTGTGAAGAAACCAGTGCAGACAGGAGGAATTATTCTGTTTCTATAGCGATACCAGTGTATTTGTTACTTTGCTCAGTAAAGGAGCCAAAACACAAACCTGTTGAAGTATTTTTTTTTTTACATTTGCAGGGGACCTTAAAAGGTCTATACTACTATACTCGAAAATTAAAAAACAAATACACACTTACCTTCAATCCCGCAGGGCAGTCCGATCACTCCGAGGGTCACCCTATGTCACCCGACCCAGGCGTGTGATCAGGTGACATAGGAAAAAATTTGCCGATCTCACTTCGCATGCATGAGATCGGCAAATTTTTCTCTTTAGCAAAGTGTCCAAGAGCCTCCCAGGATGCCTGTCTTAGGGGGTGCTGCTGCACCCCTTTTTTTACCTTATATATAAAGGTGTTTTATGTAAAGTGAAAATTCTGAGTATAGGTACGCTTTAAGTAACTAAAAAAGAAAAAGGTGCACCAGTGGAGCTACAGTGTAGCTTGCAGGCCATTAAAAATAATTTTAGTGTTAAGAAAGCCTGGAAGCATATAAATAATGGGTGCTATTTTTGCTAATCTGGGAAAAGAGGCTCTGTATGTAGTCTATTTTAACAAAAATTGTTCAACAAAAATTCTATGGATGCATTTTACTTGTAGGTGTCCAAAAAGCCTGAGATCACTACTGAGCACTAGTATTTTGGATGTGTCATTAGAGCTGTCACTCAAGCTACACTTTCTAGCAGTGTTTCTCAACCAGGGTTTCTCCAGAGGTTGTTAGGGGTTTCTTGAGCAATTTGTGATTTTCAGGTCAATTTAACTGATACAGATAATCATTTTGGTTATCTCTAAGGGTGACATTCCTCCCAGTGGTGAGCAATGTCGGGGGCATTCTTCCTTCTGACCACCACAATAATGTACTGTGAGCTGTGAATATAGTAATTATATGAGGGGTTCCTTGAAATCAAGAAACACTGCTCCATAGTTTTCCCTTTTGCTACTCGCCCATCAGCTACATGAAAGTTTTTTGTAGTGGAGAAATAATATGCCACCAGAAAAGGAAACTTGCTGTACTAGGAAAGTGGCTATAAAAACAAAACTGATTGGCAAAATATCACAAACTGTAATTGTGTGGGTAATCCCCCCCAAAAATATATTTTCATATCTCTAGATCTCATATTTGTATTTTCTTGGCTCTCCTAAAACATCCACTATTAGGGATCAAAAGGTTAATTTGGTTTTGTATAGACAGGTTGGACAACAACAATTTATAAAGTTTCCTTTGTTGTGCAAGTGGTAATTTTGTTAATCCAGGTTTATAGACACTGCCTTGTGCAAAAAGACTTTTAGGAGTGGGGCTCTGTCCCACAGACAGGAAAGTGAATTCAGGATCAGTGGGATACATAGAAGATGCTTTTTAGGCTAGTATAGGTAATAGTAAGAGTACAAGTGATTGTTCTTCAGTCTCCTATACCTATTACATAGATAGGACTGGTAAGATGAACAATCACTCAATTGATCTGTATTGGTTTGGTTGTCAGATTCAAAAACAGCATAAATGGCTCGTTGGGGATGGGGTGAACCACAGTACCATGCTCAGGATTCTCCAGCAAATGGAAGATCCAAACTTGATTTGTTAGATCAATATTTACCAAGACAAGCCATTTCCAATCCTAAACCAGAAGATTGCATGCCTCTGATTGGTCTGCTGTTGAATTCGCTTCCCGATCAATGCAAAATTTTTTTTTGGATTGGTGATTGGAAGCGAACATTGGGCTATCTTTACTGGATCTAACTTGGTAAAGATAAATAAGAACTTGGTTTAACGTAATGTTACCCTAGTAAAAATATGTATACTAGGAGTTAGAGAAGAATCATTGATTATCTCTTGCAAAACCTTCTCTGTATTAGCATCTTTATTAGAATGATTTTATCTGTCAAACCTGTTGATGCTAGATACAAGGTTGGAGTAACAAGTTACTGGAGATTAGCTGTGCAAATTAAAAGGAGGAACATATGTCTGCATTGTCCTTAACAAAAAGTGCAATTTCACTGGTCATTATTGCTACTGAGGTTGAAACAGATTGACTACTATAGACAACATAATTACCTTAAAGTATATATAAAGCTGAAACCTCTGTTTGGGTTTGTACTTTGAAATTGCTCAACTTCCCTACTCTATCCAAAACTGAAAAAAGTTTGACCTATACATATACTTTACATATCACTAACAGTAATTAAAATGCCTAGTTATATATATATATATATATATATATATATATATATATATATATATATAAAAAAGATAACATTATATGTCCATAAGGCAACCCAGCCCTTTCCAATCTAGATATTGCTAATTTTTGCCAGATTACCCACGTTTTTCACAGTTCTTTAAATCCTGGTATATCACAATGTCAGTACACCAATCGGGTTCAAGCTTTTCTTGATTTTTTTAACTGGGTATATATGCCAAATTGGAGATGCATATCCCTCAAGAAGATCCCTCACCTACCTATGTAAGGAAATCTCCAAGATCTTGATATAATTGATCGCCAAAATTTCCGGTTTAAGGAAATAAATGGACTTTCTGACGTAAGTACAGATGCTGCATTTCAATGTTACAAACAAGATTTTTTTTTTTTAACCGACTATACAACTTAAACTTTCTTTAATTATAATAAAATGTGAGCAAATAATATATGAGCTGTGTAAAGATATTCTGCATTAAGTTAAGAAGTGTCTTCACAGAACCAGACCAGCTCAGTATTGTATAAATTTTCTTTTAGGTTACCAGTTCTGCTCATTTTTTTAAGCAGTCATCTGGGCCTAATGTCGAACAGTTGTCCAGCACAAATGTGGTCCCTGCAACCAGGGATGATTCAACTGTCGTGATCCACACTGGTTCTGAAAGCTTGTTTTCTGTCACCAACAACCTGTGGGTCAAAATATAATAAGATCTAATTACCAGTAATAAAATAAAATCACAAGCCACTAACTAGACTAAAACTTCACTGTATCTTTCTGGTAACTAGCTAATCTGAGATCCTAAAGATGGTGGTAGTAAGTCCTGGGTGACTACGGTGATGTAACCGTGGCCAATAGAAAATATTCAAGACCCCAGAGCAACCGAAGATAGCAGTGGCAGGATGAGGAAGGGGAATTGTAGCAATTGCATTGCTGGAGGAAGTAATACGTGTTCTGCATACTTGCATGTTACTGCAAGAGCTCCTGGGAACCCCAAAGCTATAGTTCCGCTTTAAAATTAACATGACCTCCTAACCAAACACTGTCAAATGAGGAAAAGTTAAACATATTTAAACCTTTGTATGCTTTTACCTAAAGATGGTGAGGGTAAAAAAAAAACACAGGAAAGTAATTATCAGTCAGGAAAATCACTGCACTGAATGGACAAAGTGATGGCCGGTTTGAACATTTGAGGAATAATCAAACTGGACATTGCTGACTTTTTTGATTTTAGAGGCTCTGATATTACTGTCCTATTCATGGCTGCAATACCAAGGCTGCTACTAACCTTGGACTACCTCTTCCATTGATATAAATGTGCACACTCAGAAGATCCAAGTGTGTAGTTTATCCATATGTTTTGGCCAATCTTTTAGTGCAAATTCCTTAAAAATAAAAGCTAGAGAGGTGGATAACTTGTTTTAAAGTTTCTGTACTCCTTGTTAAGAATATTTAAATATTTGAATGTCCACAGTCTAGGCACAGGTTCTCTTTAACTGCACTTATAGAAACTCAGATTTCTGGCCCCTCCAGACAGTGCTGCTGAATATACCAGAGCCGTGTAAATCTCACGCAGAAATGAACAGATCCAAATTTCCAAATTCTTATAACTGTAACACTGCCCTCAGTGTATTGTGCTGTGAACCTTTTATAACTATATATATATATATATATATATATATATATATATAAATAAATATTTTTTTTTTTTGTATATGATAAGTACATTATTTATAGTCATATTAGGAGACTGAATAAATCCATTAAACTCAAACCTACCATTTGGTTACATTTGGAGGAAGTTTTGCTGGATGATGTTTGCACCTACATCTCATTGAACAATTTTTGTCGACATAAAATGCATTAAACTTTCTGGTTGTCTGGTTGTCTGCTGTTGCATCCATATTGGCTTTCTCTAGCTTTGGATTTCCATCTTGAATGTCTTGATCCGTGACCTGCATATCAAGTTGGTCATTCTTTGGTGGAGATCCAGGAAGCTGCAATCCATGGTAGCCAGGAATTTTGTTTGCCTCTAGATGCAGTTGATTATTCGAGTAGGGTGACTTTACCTTTGTGTCTTCAATATGTTCCTGAATAAAGTGGTTGTCAATTTTATTCTTACTATGTACTGGGCAAAGTGTTTTGGGTGAATTGTGCAAACCTTGCTGTATTTCAACTGTCTGTGTACTAGTGGTATTTGTTGTCATTTCTTCTTGGTCCATTTTGGTGCCTTCATTTAAACTTTTTATAGGCACTTTATTATCTGGATCCTGAACTGAAACTTCAATGGGTAAATTGGGGATTTTGTTTGAATTTTCTTTGACTGGAGCAAGACTTGTCCCAATTCTTACTTTTCTTTCACCATATACAGAGAAGGTTTTTTGATCTTGTGTCTTTCCAGCTGAATAATTTTGGGATATTGAGGGAATGGGAAATCTTGGAGAAACTTTCAGGTTTTGTTGTGGTCGTTCTTGCACATTCTGTTTTAATGCAAAGCCTGGAGATCTTTTCTTTACTCTTTCTTTACCAATAAACTGCAGCAACTCATTTGGATTTTTTTGTTGTGTAATTCTTTGATTGTTGGGCTTTTTGCTTAGATTAGTATAATTAGATGAATAGGTATCTTTAGTTCCTCTGTTTCTGAGCTGTGCCAGATGGTTTGTTTTGGGCAAGCTTCCTTGGGATTTCTTTCCAGCATTTTCAAAAGAAGCTTCTTGAATTATTCCACACTTTCTATACTTTACATTTGCTACCTTCCGATTCCCCAATTCTTGTTTTGCTGGCATCTTTTCTTTTGTACCTTTAGCTTTCAAACCAAACTTTGAGTAAGCCATGTTATATGTTCCTTGTTGTTTGATCACAGATTGAACATTAGAATGCTGCTCAGAAGGTTTTTGTTGCAGGGTTTTCTTAACAGCATCTGCATAGGATACAGTTGCTGTTGCTAATGAAGATTTTGGTATCTGAGTATTCTTTTGGGCTGTGCAAGGTGGCTGAGGTTTGTGGAAAGTCTGATCTTCCTTTAGATATTGGCTAGTGTCTGTTTTTATTTTCTGGGTGACCAGGGTTCCCATAGGTGGTGCAAAGATTTTAGGTTTAGTGTCTTCTAGCTGTACTACTGGTGGATTTTTGGCTATAAATATCTGACCTCTGTCATTCTCGCTGCTTTTTCTACCCACTGAAGAAACAGGTATAGACTTTTGGGGTTGGTTTGCAGTAGACATGTTCACTACCAAAGTCACTTGTTTAGCATTATGTTTTTGGTTTTCTGGTAATGTTCCTGCACAGATGGCAGTATTGGCTGTAGGGTTTACTGCTTGACATGCTGTAGTTTTTTGAGGTTGGTTTGCAGTATACATGTGAGCACCTACTTGATTCTTATTTTGTTTTTGACCCCCTTGTAACCACTCAGAACCCATGGCAATATTAATAGTAGGGTTTACTGCTTGTCTTGGCAAAGTTTTTGTGAGTAGGTTGGCAGTGTGCATTTTGGTGACTACTTCTTTGGTGTTATTCTTTTGATCTTCTTGTATCCCACCTGACCCGATGGCAGTATCAGCTATACGATTTATATTCTGACTTGGTAAAGACTTTTGGAGTAGGTTTTCAGCATGTACGATATCAACTACCTCTTGGCTTTTTTGCTTTTGAATCTCTGGTAACCATCCTGGACTGAGGGTAGCATTGACTGTGGGGTTTATTACTTGATGTGTTATAGGCTTTTGGGGTTGGTTTGCAATATACATATTAGCAACTATTTCTTTCTTGTCTTGAATTTGACCCCCTAGTAACCACCCAGAACCTATGGCAGTATTACCTATAGGATTTACAGATTGACTTGGTATAGTCTTTTGGGGTAGATTATCAGTATGCATGTTAGTAACTTCTCCTTTGGTATTATGTTTTTGATTCTCTAGTAACCTTTCTGAACTGATGGCAGTATCTAATGTGGGGTTGATGGTTTGATTTGGTAAATGCTTTTGGGATAGTTTTTCAGCATGCATAATATCAACTACTTTTTTCTTGTCATGTTTTTGACCCCATAGTAACCATCCTAAACCCATGGCAGTATTAATTGTAGGGCTTACTGAATAGTGTGGTGTAGGCTTTTGTGGTTGGTATGCGGTATGTATGTTGGCAACCACTTCTTGCTTGTCTTGGCATGAACTCATGGCAGTATTTACTGTAAGGTTTACCCCTTGGCTTGGTTTGTGGGCTAGATCTGCAGTATGCATGTAAGAATCTACTTCATTGGTGATATGTTTTTGAATCGCTGGTAACCAACCTGAACCAATGGCAGTATTGACTGGAGGATTTACTTTTTGACTTGGTAAAGGCTTTGGAGTTGGGCTTTCAACATACTTGTTGGCAACCACTTCTTTTTTTTCTTGTTTTTGAAGCTCTGATAACAATCCTGAACCCACAGCAGCATTGTTGGCATGGTTTTCAGCTTTACTTGGTATAGGCATTTGGGGTCGGTTTTCAGTAGGCATGTTAGCAACCACTTTTTTTTCATTATGGTTTTCATTCTCAGGTAAACATCTGGAACCAATGGCAGTTATAAATGTAGGGACATTCTGAAATGTGTTGCTTTTCACTTTCAGTTCTGCATCCTTTGTTACATGCTTGTTAGGCATTTCCTGAGTAGTTAGAACCTGGTTTATGGGCCTTATGTCAGGAGTTTTGGATGTATTGCCATTGGTTGTGGTATTGCTTTTGTTAGCTACCTCCTTTTTTGGGTTAGCAGGGGCTAGCCGTGTATTTAACTGTGACTGGATGTTACCCATTTTTAAGGTTTTTCACTGACTAAAAAGGCACGATGGAAAACAGCATGATAAATATCTATAAAATAAGAGAAAAGAAACATTTGAGTTTATTATTCTTACAGGGTCGTAATTATTGTTGTAAAGTTTTGCTCCACTAAAAGGGGTGGGGGCGTTGCCTAAACTAAAGTTATATCTATACCCAAAACTTTTTTTTCATGGAGTGTGAAATGGTTTGCAACCATTTATTGCTGTCTTTGCCTGGGAGATTAACCCTCTCCATATGTCATGATAAGCGTTGTGATGTAAAAACTATCTGTATGGCCCTGGTCAGCACCAGTACTCACCAGATCCCATTCCCCTAATCTAACGCCGCAGTCTTCACCTTTAGCAAGCCCCCACTCAGCCTCGGGGGACCGGCTGCATCTCCCAGCACACTGTTGCCCCCAGGACTCAGTAGGCAAAGGACACCGTCTTGGGATGAGCTGGCAGCAGATCGTGAGCCTACAGATTAAGCAAGCAGTACAATAACTACAAGGCAAATCCAGAGTAAAAAAAAAAAGTCATACATGGGCCATTATTTCACCAAGCGAGGTACAGAGGGAGTAGGCACAAGCGGAGTCAAGGGTCATAGGCAGAGGTCAGTCCAGGCTGGGTTTAATCGATAGGTTATTATCAAGAACAGGCAATGGTCAGCAACAGTAATTATGATGAGAAACTCTCCAGCACTGATTAGCCCAGCTAAACGATACAACGGGCACTGGGGACTGTGAGCAGAAAGGCCACTAAGCCCCAGCAGCCAATGACAGTGCAGGATCGAGCCAGGAACCATTCTTCCTCCACAATCCCCCCCCCCCTCCCGTTTCAGCTGTGCACAGCCCCAGAGTGTGCAGGGGATGCTGATAAAATATCTCAGGCTGCACGGCTAAAGGGAAGCAGGGGCAGCTGCTATTTCTTAGTTCTCCTTGCTGCTGCAAATGACATTGCTGGACAGAATAAACAATGTTTGATACTGCAAAGGTGCACAGCACAGGATCGCGGGACAGATAAGCATCTCCTGACACTATAATTTTGAATTGTCACCAGAATGGGGGTAATCTTTCAATGGAGGCATTGGTGGTGACAACTAAGAGCACGATTTCTTCTTGTGTCCCTAGGGCAGGAAATGGAGGGAAGTGCGTTAAATGCATGCATGTTGTGTTTCTTGCTAATTGAATGGGCTGCCCAACTCATCACAACAGACCAAAAATTATGCATGCCTCATTTTCAGCCTTTCTGCACTAAAGATGTAAACAGGCTATTACTGTTAAAGTAACAATTTTTTATGGTATAGGTAACACTGAGAAATGTTATTGATGCAGCTTTATTAAAAAACAACAACTTTTGTCTGGTATTTCTTCTAAAAACAAACAATGCACTTCTTGCAGTTTGAACATACCCAGGGGTTCCTGTGCACACAGCCCCCTAGCTGTATATTTGCAGTGTGGGATCTAGGGCCTGAATTTTTAAGGGGGTAACAGCTTCAGGAGTTCAGATCCTCTTTAAGTATACTAAAGTATAGTAAATTCCTGGCATTATTAGGGTGCTTTGGATGTAATTATCCAATGAATTTTATATTTTCTATTTCTACTAAGCCCTGCAACAGACTGGTGTATTCAGATTGGCGGTAAGGTTGCGGTGCGGTTACCACTTCCTCATTTCAGCAAGTAGCATCTGCCTGTGGAAGCCCAGTAGAGAATAAATGGGAGAAATCCATTTGAGTTTAGAAAAAGTAAGCACTCCCTGCCATCCATTGTAATTTTGCCTCCACCCCCTGCTCAAACAATGGGCCTGATTTATTAAAGCTCTCCAAGGTTGGACAAGATGCACTTTCATCAGTGAAGCTGGGTGATCCAGCAAACCTGGAATGGATTTCTAAAGCTATTTGCTAGCAAATGTTTTAAATCCTGGTCCAGATCCATTTCAGGATTGCCATTGCTGGATCACCTAGCTTCACGTGTCAATAGGCTTTGGCCTTTTTTTTCAATGGCATCAGTTTAAGGTGTTTCTGAGGTCATTACCAATCATTGACAAGTGCCTCTGACCTGCTTTTGACTTTCTTCAAGCAGGTTTTGCATTTGCAAACCAAAACCCATCAACAAAGACCCCAGGTTAAATGCTATATACACTTGCCTGTTGACGTCTCAATGGCTGCAGTAGGCCTCGGTCTTGGCTGGATGACTCCCAACTGTAACTTTTCTCGACAAAATGACCGGCCTCATCGCTATGGAAATAGAAAACTATCACATGCTCAATTCACAAAGCAATACCACCTGGACAAAGATCTTTATTTATACCAAAAGTGACAGTTACACGGCTAATTCAAACATATGTGCGTGTCATTAGCAATCAATGACACCGCACAATGGGGGCTGATTTATTAAAGTTATAAAGACTATCATGGGAGAACCTGTGTGACTCAGCAAACCTGGAATAGATAAAATCTAACAATGGCCAAATGACAGCAAATAATTTTATGAAATCCATTCCAGGTTTGCAGATCACCCAGGTTCCCTAATGATAGTCTATATTTTCCAGTCTTGGAGAGCGTTATTAAACCAGGGACTGTGTTCCTACAGCATTTATATGTAAATGGGTCCTAATGGGCATTTTTTATATGTAGCAGACATGTGACTCCATAGCAAAAGTGACTGAAGTAAGGAAAATATTGCTGATGTTACCAACCAAAGTCTCTGCTGTTGTAAAGAAAAATTAGAACTAAGTTTAGTTTCTGTGGGCAGCAAAACCACTGAGGCCTGTTACTGATGAGTCTGCTTGACCTAGCTTTGGAGATATTACATAAATTGGCTGTAAAACAATACTTAAAGTGGAAATTATATTTTAAAAACATTTCACTTACCTTTACTTACACAGAGTCCTCAATTCCTTTGGTTCCGCACCATCTTGAATTCTTTCTTCATTCTTGCACGGAGGAACCAGTTGGCTCTGCCATCTTTGTCTTCTTCCTGCTTCTGCTTATGTCACCCAATCTCGTACTGTGCAGGCACAAGATCAGGTGATATTACCTTCTGAAAATGTAAAAAGTGTCAATAACATTGCCCATGCAAAAGTTCGGCACTTTTTTTTACATTGCAGGGGAATCCCCTTCTACACATGTGTGAGACTGGGCATGGGCAGAAGAAGCAGCCTGAAGCCTCCTAGGATATGTGATTTACAGTTAGGTCCATAAATATTTGGACAGAGACAATTTTTTTCTAATTTTGGTTCTGTACATTACCACAAATAATTGTAAATGAAACAACTCAGATGCAGTTGGAACTGCAGACTTTCAGGTTTAATTCAGTGGGTTGAACAAAAAGATTGCATAAAAATGTGAGGAACTAAAGCCTTTTTTTACACAATCACTTCATTTCAGGGGCTCAAAAGTAATTGGACAAATTAAAAAGCCAAAAATAAAATGTTTATTTCTAATATGGTTGAAAACCCTTTGCTGGCAATGACAGCCTGTAGTCCTGTACTCATGGACATCACCAGATGCTGGGTTTCCTCCTTTTTAATGCTCTGCCAGGCCTTTACTGCAGCGGCTTTTAGTTGCTGTTTGTTTGTGGGCCTTTCTGTCCGATGTCTAATCTTCAACAAGTGAAATGCATGCTCAATTGAGTTCAGATCAGGTGACTGACATGGCCATTCAAGAATATTCCACTTCTTTGCTTTAATAAACTCCTGGGTTGCTTTGGCTGTATATTTTGGGTCATTGTTCATCTGTTTTATGAAACGCCTCTTAATCAATGTGACTGCATTTAGCTGGATTTGAGCAGACACTATGTCTCTGAACACCTCAGAATTTATTCGGCTGCTTCTGTCCGGTGTCACATCATGGATAAAGACTAGTGTCCCAGTGCCATGGCAGCCATGCACGCCCAAGCCATCACACTGCCTCCGCCATGTTTTACAGATGATGTGCTATGCTTTGGATCATGAGCTGTTCCACGCCTTCTCCATACTTTTTTCTTGCCATCATTCTGGTAAAGGTTGATCTTGGTTTCATCTGTCCAAAGAATGTTTTTCCAGAACTCTGCTGGCTGAGTAAAGTCCAATCTAGCCTTTCTATTCTTGAGGCTTATGAGTGGCTTGCACCTTGCAGTGCACCCTCTGTATTTACTTTCATGCAGTCTTCTCTTTATGGTAGACTTGGATATCGATACGCCTACTTCCTGGAGAGTATTGTTCACTTGGTTGGCTGTTGTGAAGGGGTTTGTCTTTACCATGGAAATTATTCTGCCATCATCCAGCACTGTTGTCCTCCATGGACGTCCAGGTCTTTTGGCGTAGTTCACCAGTGCTTTGTTTCTATCCCAGATGGCTCTGGGTTATCCATTCAGTTTTTTACTGCCATAGCAGTAAAGATGTAAGGGGACTAAGGGACTAAAGAAAAAACCTTTGATCCATCCTTTTATGTAATGTTAGAAAAGGATTGATCAAAAATTTTATCTTTTTAGCTAGAAGGGGAGGACCCCTCTCCTTACATCTTTATTGTCATAGCGGTCAAAGCTGTCAAAGTGATAACAGGGATTCTCCCAGTATAAATTGCAGGATTGAGCTGTCACACCGACAGCCCAGTCCTCCTTTTTTTATGAATGGTGGCTGCAGATGTAGCTACAGACTTCATTCATAAATCAGTGGTATGTGTAGATTAAGTATTGTTTTCTAAACATATAAAATGTAAGTAACCTTTGCTTGCATTGCTTGATTTAGCTGTTAATATTTTTTTTCATTCATTTGTATATAAACATTTTCATTTTGTTTTTCTAGTGCTGCAATAAAAGTGAATGATTTGTACCAGCACCAATATTTTCAGTGCCCTAATAAAAAAACACAAATCACAGATAAATATCTGTAGCCTGTCAATCAGCAGCTGGCCACACCCGGTCCCACTTTCTTGATTGACAGCACTGTCTCTCTTACTGACCCCTCCCACTGTAAGCTGCAGTGTCTGGTAGGAGGAGCATGTGAGACAGGAATAAAGAAGAATTTGACTCAGTCAGGGTAAAGGAGAATCATTATTTTATGGGGATTGTGCATCACATAATAACTGGGTTTATACTTTTAGATCACAATATAGGAACCCTTATTTTTTCTTTACAGGAAACCTTACAATAAAATAGAAGGCCAACTTACTCTGGCCTGGGCCCGTCCTCAATTCCACCTACTATATGTAGATGAGAAGTGTACCTGCACAGGATAAGGTCAGGGTGATACTTACTTTACCCCTTTTCTCCACATTACCAAAACCAGTAAAAACTTTAGTGTCCCTTTGGGTAAAGTTCTATTGAACACAGAGCAGGGAAATGTCACAAGAAGACACTCCAATTCATTGCAAAAGCTTTTTCTCCAAAAATTTCATTTGCTGAGCATTTAAGAAGAGGTACACTTTAAGTTTTAAGTTTAAGTTATTTATTCCCCTGATTAGTTTAAAGCTGCGTACACACGTCCAATAACTATAGCTGAAAACAAGAGATGAACGACCGTTCTAAAAAAAAGTGACCAATGACCCCAACGAATGAGGATTGTCGTTGGAAATAAACAACCGGCACGGCGGATCTGATTGGCCTATCTCTCTATCGTGTGTACAGTCGTTCAGTGATCGTGCATGTTTCTGCAATACACTTTCTCCTTTACAAGTCACTCCCTGCATAGTTCAAATGATTGTATCTAGCATGTGTACACTATTGGTGGATTATATATGAACGATCATATGTTTACAGCATGTACAGAATTGTGCACAATACGATTGTTCAGGTATAATCATGCATAATCGTTGATCGATCGTAATTGTTCGTTTTCTAATAGTAATTATTGGAAGTGTGTACCTAGCTTAAGTCTTAAAGCAAGCACATCATTCAACACCTTTATAAAGCACATAGCAGCCAGGCAACTAGCATTTTCAGAAGGAGAAACGAGCCATGGAATCCTGATGCTCCATCCAGACCAGGATCTGCCAGTCTATGGCCAGTTTTATGCATGATGCACAATCTCCTCCATTGAAGTGTAGTACCAGAGGCGTCCATTGGGGGGCAGTGTGCTCCACCTACCTCCATGCCGCGGCAACGTTCCAAAGTGCCAACCTGCAGCTTTACCCTAGCAGAGACAACAGTGCCCTCTCTTCTCCTCATCTCAGTCTTACATTAACCTTTTACATTAGTGAATATTGCAATGCTTGCTTTAGCATTCGCCTCCATTGATCTGATCCTACTACCGTATATCCTAGCTGTATTCTAAGAAACAGGTGCATCACCGAGCACTAGGACCATGCAGCCTCCCCACTTCTCTTGGACTGCCACCCCCCCTCCTTTCATTTTTTTGTTCCATGCACCCCATATTGCATCCAGCACCCCATTCTCCCCTAGATCCCTGGCACAGGGAGCAGCCAGGCCCTGCTGATCATCATCATCATCATCATCATCAGCTCAGCCTCCAGGTGCAGCAGCACAGACACAGCCCAGGAGGCAGAGAGGAGGGGGTGGTGGTAGGGGGGAGGAGGAGGGAGGGATGGGGGTGATCTGAGATGTTGTTACCTGGAAGATGGCTGCTCCTCCAACAGCCACATCATGATGCCCAGGAAAAAATGGAGAAAAAGAGAAAAAAACAGAGATGAGAAATAACACCCTGCTGCCAGCAATTGCATTTAGCCACCATATACATTCCCCTGGCAAGAGAGGATCACAGCATACAGGAGACATCCCTGCTTGGATTCCCTATCAGCTATGGACAGAGAGTGAGTTGTGCTTTTTTATTTATTTTTCTATCATTGCTAATCATTGCACCCTCACCACCCCATCTTCTAAAACTGACCCCTATAGATTGGTATAATACATTGGTCATTAATCCCAGCATCATGTGTTATGATTCCCTACTGTCATCCTGCATGGCTGCTGTTCTTGCTGCTTTCATTTGCTTAAATCTGGCATCCCCCCTTCTTCTTCATCATCATCATCATCTCGTGCAACTGTGTCCTGAAATAGCTGCTGATTGTCAGGGAGGGAAGGCTTTGGGAATGGTGGTGCTGGGGAGGTCTAAGGGGGGGCAAATGCCATTTCTGGTCTGCTTTCAAGGTGGGGAAAAGAAAGGGGCAGATTTTTGTGAATCAAGCCTATTTGCATCTGGATTCATTCATAAAAAAAGGGCTGTGATCAGTTTGAGGAACCATGATAGCTGCTTCCCCTCCCCACCCTCCTCCCCCCTCCTCCTTGGTGTGTGTATGTGTGTGTGTGTATATATGTGTGTGTGTGTGTGTGTGTGCTTCTCTGCAGATGTGATGCCCATTGCCCAGGCCAGACCTGGCACATTGGTCCACAGCCCACCAGAAGGGGGATTTAGGGACCCTTGTCACACTCTCACCTGCCAGCACAAAGAACCTCTGGTCATGTGACCAGCCATTCACAAAAATTCTTCTTCATTCACTGATGCTTCTTGGTTTCATGCAAGGGGGATCAGCTGCTCAGTACTTCCCAGGGTCCCTTAGTGAATCATTCCAGGGTGGAAAAAATGCCCCTTGCTAATCTCTCATCTTTGTGATATCATTCATTTTAGAATGATATCACAATTTTGATACATCATATTTTATTTGCAACAATAGTGGGTGGATATAATTATCAACTTCATACATGTAAACCATTGTGATGGTAATCATGTACCACCAGGAGGAAGATATGGATGTCAGATGTCCTTTCCTTCAACCCAATCCCTGGTATAGGGGCAGCCGAGTCTCCCATATTATAATCCACACCTTCCATGTTTTAGGGTTCTTCTGTCACCTGTTGTGCTTATCCCAATGTATTTGCCAATACCACACCTGCTTGGTTTTTAAATGATTATATTTTGATATCTTATTGCATCGTTAGGTGCGATACGTTGTAACAATTATCCAGCCTCTATAAAAGCTGCGTCAGGCTGATTCACACCTTAGTTATTTCTAATGACCGATTTATATCATCGATGAAAATTATCATTTTCTATTAAAATTGTTTATTTCCTTAACACTATTTATTTTTTGGTCATTTTATTTCATGTGGTTAACAAATATGTAGCCAAAAAATCAAAAATGCAGGAATTAAAACATAATTATAATAGAAATAATTTCATTTCCATGCATATTTTATAGAGATGGGCAAAATTGATTTGGCCGTAATTCTGCCGCGTCTGCTATCGGGAAAAGCGGAAAGTTGCAATTTTGCTTATTGTGCTGATAAATATTATTAGAAAAATATTATAGAAAAACTATTATAGAAAATTAAATATTTTTTTTTATTTAAATGGTGGGTATATTCTGGTCAATTTATTTTATTTACCATGTTTTGTATTTTTCAATTTTGTTATGAAATAGATGAATATTTGTGTTCTGTTGTTTTACACTTTTTATTTTATTTTATTTTTTTTGCTGTCAACAAAATGTTAAATAATAAGGCTAATGAGTGGCTGCTTTTTGGGACAGGTCCAGGGAGCTATTTTATCTGTCATTTGTTTTCCTGTCCATTCATTTCCGAGATAAAGCCCTGGCAGCACAGGAGACCTGATTCTTTCCTGCTGCAGTTTCACTTGCACAAGTCACCTTCACAGTCTAGTGTGACTGATTTAATAAAGCTCTCCAATTCAAGAAGATAGATCAGTGTTACCCAGGCAGGGTTCCATGGATCCCTAGGGTTCCTCCAGAAGTTGCTAGGGGTCCCTTGAGCAATGAGCAGCTTGTGCCTCTCAGGTCCGTTTAACCGACACCATTGATTTTTTGGGTGACATTCTTCCCATTGACCACCATGTACTGTATAGAAGTGATCCCCAGAAAACCTGAAAGTTATTTCAAGGGTCTCCCATGTTAAAAAAATCAAGAAACACTGAGATAAACTATTATGAGTGAACCTGGTTGATCCGGAAAACCTGGAATAGAACTGGTCCAGTATTGAAAACATTTGGTAACTAATAGCAAATACTAATCAACAACTAAATCATTCTAGGTTCATTCGTGAGACTTTATCGTCTCCTGTTTTGGAGCTTTCATAAATCAGGCCCTGATTGGGTAGTGACAGGAGAAGCAACGGAAGTTTATCTCTCTGCTACTGTGTTCTCTCCTCCTGGGAGCATGCTTCTTGCACTGCAGCACACTTGACTGATTCTTTCAGCTGCTTCTCCCTCCCGCTCCCTGAGCTCTGCTTTACAGGCTATACAGTAGACTGCTAGAGGTTAATACCAAGGTAAATTAGTTAAATTTAGGTTGCTTGCATTAAATGCAGACTCAGACTGCTTTGCAAAAAATTGATTTATTGATATATTCAGGATTACCGAGCTGCATTACATTTTTAGCGTCTGCCTAGAGCTCAGCTTTAATCAATGGCCATGGCAAACACATTTTATTATATACAGTGTATGTACTAATATTATTAGGAATAAAAACCGAAAGACAAACAAAGAAATAACATGTGGAAGTTGCACTGTGGGGTTTTTAGAATCAAATTTGCAAGACTGTAACCAATCGATCTCTCTCTTATCTGACCAAATCTGGCCACGTAAGTTGCAGTCTGATTGTACAATCTGTTTTTGATTTATTATCAACCTTAAATTTGAAAAGTCTACCTTACTGAATATCATTTGTTTGGTTGGCTCTCACTTTTTATAGAAGTTGGTGTTTTTGGTCTTATTTAATAGACAGCTTACCCAAAGTTGGTGAACTGGATCAAGTTCTAAGTTGGCTTTTTTGAGGACATTTGTAGTAAGATTTAAGTGTGGCTGTCTCTCCCCATGTAGGATTGTTAGGGTCTATTCAGAATATTGCATTGATGCATCTCATTTTGAATTATGCCCCAATGCAACCAGGCAATGCAGTATAATGCACTTGCTTTTAGACCGAATTTACACCAATCAGCTGCAATAACAGAATGACACCCCATTGCATCTGGCCAACAGTCTTGCTGTACAGTACACAACACAGTAATGTACACAATAGTGTACAAAGTATAGTACTTGCACCTTTTATGGCGTGTCTTGGTCAATGCAAAGCATGTTTAAATCATTAAATTAGTATATCTGGGCCTTTAAGAACAACACAGTGGACTGTCTGTGAACTATTAGTGCTTTGCAATATGCTTTAATAAAGAAAAATAGTGCATGTCTGTTGAAATATGCTTTAAAATATGCATTGCCAGACAAATATCACATGTTAAGTTCTGTGCAGTAATGCAGCGCAATTCATCCATGCAATTCATCACTTTTTCCTCAATGGCCAATACTGCATTGCCGATTTACACCACAGATACAACCTAATATTTACATTCAGTTATTCCAAACTGCAAAAAGGTGTTTTTTAGGTTTCCTGGCCATCATCAGTGCAGTAGTGTATGACAATTATCAGTATTTTGAAACAGTGGCTTCTATGGAGTAGGGCATGATGACCATCAGTGCTGGAAATAGTGGCTACTGTAGAGAAGGGTATTATCATTATCAATGCATGGAAATAATGGCTTCTATAAAGTGGAGCATAGCCATTATCAGTATATAGAAACACTGGCTTCTACGGGGTAGGTAATGACCAATATTAGTGAATGGAAACAGTGACTAATATGGAGTGGAGTATGACCAACTTCAGTGCATGTAAACAGTGGCTTCTATTGAGTAGGGCATGATCATCATTGGTGCATGGAAACAATGGCTACCAGGGATAAGGGCATTATCATTATCAATGCAAAGAAATAATAGCTTCCAATGAAGTGGAGCATGGCCATTATCAGTATATGGTAACACTGACTTCTATGGAGTAGGGCATGGCCATCATCAATGTATGGAAACAATTGCTTCTATTGAGTAATACATAATCATCATCAATGCATGGAAACAATGTCTTTTGTTGAGTAGGGCATGATCATCATCAGTGCATGGAAACAATGGCTTCCATGGAATAAGGGTATGGCCATCATCTGTTCATGGAAACACTGGCTTCTATAGAGTAGGGCATGACCACCATCAGTGCTGCAAACAGCGGCTTCTGTAGAGAAGGGCATGATTATTATCAATGCATGGAAATAATGACTTCTATGAAGTGAGCATTATCAGTTTATGTAAACACTGACTTCACTGGGGTATGGAATGACCCTTATTAGTGCATGGAAACACTGTCTTCTATGGAGTAGGACATAATCATCATCAGGGCATAGAAACAATGGCTTCCATGCAATAGGGTATGACCATCATCAGTGTATGAAAACACTGTCTTTTATAAAGTAGGGTATGACCATCATCAGTACATGGAAACATTGACTTCTTTATAGTAGCTCATGATCATTATCGGTGCTTTGAAATAATGGCATTTTTGCAGTAAGGAATGCCCATCATCATTGCCTGGAATTACTGGCTTCTATAGAGCAGGGCATTTCCTATATCAGTGCACAAAGTCACTGACCTCAATGGTGAAGGACATAGGAAAAAAGTATACATTTCTTAGAAACTTGTCTTTTTACTTGAATTTTGTGTTTAATGGTTTCACAACACGAAGTTCATGCATTAAAGCGGAACTAAAATTTCTATGATCAGTCAACTCATTATTGCAATATGGGACAGACGATGTCCCTTCTGCAATAAACCCTCCTACCTGCCTGATCGTGCTGGGCATCTGGCATGTGCAATGTCAGCTTTGGTTGCCAGGATACCCGGCAATCCCGGCTTCCCCTGCACATGGTGGGAGTTATCGAATGTCATCCTGAACCAGCCAACCAAGATAGCTGAAGATCATCCGCAGGAAGAGAAAAAAGAGGAATCTGGCGGCGCGCTGTGAGGGATGGAGACAAGTGAATAGCGCAGGTTTAGTTCTGCTTTAAGCTCACTAGATGTTCCATAATAAAATTGTACAATTTTGTTGGGGAATAAATGGTATAAATAAATACTATTGAAAACTTAGGCAATTGCAAAAGGATACTTTAATGTATATAGGCATCTTTACAATCAGCTTCGGCCAATGGAAAAAATATTTACCCTACCTGTCATTTCCATTTTAAAGTGGAACTAAACTTAAACAACAAAAAAACTGTGAGCAGAACTGTTTATTGCAAAAACACCTGATCACAATATTCTGGTAAATGTACATGGCGCTAAGCATGCATTGCAAGCTTTGGCATGTATGATGCAGGGCATAAATTCAAGCAAGAGTCATGTTATTCTGGCCTGGCCAGTAAAAACCCAATCCTGGGGTCCAGGTGAAAATGTTGGCTCTAGTGATTGCTTTTCAAGGCCACTTGTTCCCTCAGGCTTACAGCAATGCACACACCACAAGTTGTGCAATGTGGTGCCATTTATTCCTAAAGCAGAACTAAAAGTTTGCAAAGAAAATTAGTGATCAAGCAAGTTAAAAGTTCTGCAATAAAACATACTTACCTGTCTGATCTCTATCTTCTTTACAAAAAACACTAAGCTGCACATGCTAGTGAACAGTCAACCTTCTGTCTGTATCCAATTTGGGAAATATCCTGCCACATCCTACTCAAAAGGTATCCCCACTACCTCTCACGTCTAGTTACGTAACAACTGTAAAATAAGGGATCCCATTTTCTTTCCAAACACTGGTAATGATCACCAAGACACATAGATAAGATTAATCTCCCTGGCAGGGACATGCAATAAAAGACAAATAGGGGCTTCAACCTCTCACCATAAAAAATGCTAATTTTTGGATGCTAATGCCATGGTTCCTAAATCTGAATTCTGAGAAATGAGAAAGACAGGTCATTCTATATTTGTGGCTGGGAACAATCTTTCATGATCGTTTCCAGTGACAAAAGAGTGACAGATGAACAAACAAGCAATGTACGTACAGCAAGCGGCACCCCGATGTTCTCTTCTCCACTGACTTGAGGTTATTTACCTCGAGTTGTTCATGAATCTGTCAGGACGAATCCCTGAATGACTTCAGAAACCGCTGTACACATGTCTGATTTTCTCTTAAGACAAGCCCGATTGCTCATCTGATGTGTGTAGTCTTTTGCATAGATACTATTACACTACAGTCTGGTTTTAATATTATTATTGCAGCAGGAAATCTGTCTGCTCTACATAGGGGCCTAGCTATAAAGAAGAATGGAGTTATTTATATATAAATGAAAATTTTAGTTTGTCCTATTTAAAAAAGTACCAGTCAGGGAAAAGATTGCTACTTTAAAGCAGAATCTCCATTTTTAGAAGATTCCTACTTTATAGTTTACCAGAAAGTGTTCATCAGTGGAGTGGAGTATGTCGTATATAAATGGAAATCATTAGTGTTTGATTCAACCACCAATTTGGTAAATTAACTGAGTATGTCTGACTGTCCCATCAGTCTGTGTCAGCACCATTGTAGAACTATTAACATTGTATATCTTACATAAAAATGTAAGTGGACATTGGAACACTAAAAAGTGCAAGGTCTTCTTCTCTTGGACCCCTCCCAAACCCATTCAGAAGCATAAAGTAAAAAACTACTGACCTACACCAATTTTTGGTGTGCCCATCAAAATAAACTTGATGAAACCAAGATTCCAAATGTCACAAGATGTGCTCCTACACAGTGATCCTCACCTTTCTCAGGATTTCCAATAGCCTGCGGGTCAGATCCAAGGGAAGAAAATGCTGCCAGGTGTACAGTTCAAGTACCTAAAGGTGTCTGCACGTGCCTACAGGACTTTCTGAAAGCCTAATGTTACTACTCAACAGGCCAAGTTCAAACAAAAATAGTTACATAGTAAGTCAGGTTGTCAGATAAGACATAAGTCCATCAAGTTCAACCACTAGGGAAATAAACATATGCCAGATATAAAACCCTATGGACATAGTTGATCCAGAGGAAGGCAAAAAACTGATACAGTTTGCTCCAATTTGTTCGGGTTTCCAGCTTGATGTCTATACTGGGCCGCTTCTGTAAACCCAGTAAATTATTTTAAATGCATCTTTCTGTGCAATAATGCTTTAAAACAGAATGTAAATGAGCAGTGCATTTTCAAAGATGTGCATTTATAACCTTACATTCACACATTTTTCACATTGGTGTCAATTGGAAAATTGAAGTCACGAGTAAAAGTTTATGTACATATTCACCAAATGAATCCATGTGAAAAATGTGTACTATTGGGTAAACATTGGATAAACCTAGGGTGAAAGCATTTATAAATAGATCCCGAAACATTTGGAAGTAGACATTTATTAGACTTTCTTCTCTCTGTACACCTCCTCTCTCGGTAGTCTCATATCCTCCTTTGGCTTACAGTACCATGTGTATGCTGAAGACACTCAAATCTATCTGTCCACCCCTGACCTGTCTCCCTCAGTCCTGGATAAGGTCTCATGCTGCCTAACTCATCATGAATGGCAGACCGATTCCTGAAACTCAACCTGGATAAATCAGAACTCATCTATCATTCCAAATGTCCCCCTGACATATCCCCAACTGTTAACAACACTGTTATTTGCCCTCCCTTCAGACACATTGTCTTGGTGCCACCCTCGATTCTGCCCTCTTGTTTACCCCCCATATTCAGAACATTTCCAGGTCCTGTCACTGTCACCTACGCAACATCTCCAAAATCCGCCCCTACCTGTCCCCTGAGATCACCAAACTCCTTGTACGTGCTCTTATCATCTCTAATCTGTACTACTGTAACCTCCCATCCTATTGTGTGTTACTTCCCACACCTCCTAGATTGTAAGCTCTTCGGGGCAAGGTCCTCTCCTACGGTGTCACTGTCTGTCATTTGCAACCCCTATTTAATGTACAGCATTGCGTAATATGTTGGCGCTATATAAATCATGTTTATTATTATTATTAATAATAATAATAATAATAATAATAATAATATTATTCTTATTCTTACGTATACATACTCACCCGATATGTAAGATTCTGCTTGTCTTAGGTGAAAATCTGATGTGTATACACAAGAGGTGTGTACAGAGGTCTCCCATCATTGTACATGGATCTGTGGTAATGTATCCATAAACGACAATTGCGAATTGACCACTATACATTAAATGGAGAAGAGCACATCAGGGTGCCACTCGTTCTCCCCCCTCCCTTCTCCATAGAACAGAACAGTGCTGTGTGTTCAGCATTCGTTCGTCTGTCAATCTGATCATCATTACAGATCATTTCCAGCAACAAAAAGTGCTGCCTTAGGTATATAGAACCCTTTCTGATTTTACATCAGACAAGATTCTGACAATCTCCTTATATTTACCAAAAATAAAGAATAACAGTATAAACCTTTACAGTTAATTTAATTAATTTTAAGGCAGGCTGCTGCACTTCATTGGTCTAGAGAGGTTTGTATAATCATTTTGTATAGTGTATGGTCAGCCTTGGATATACCCAAATACTCTCTGATTATTTTCTTGTAATATAATAAATCCCAGATATATAGGAAAGTTCTCTTTATAAAACATATATGTACACAATAGAAGATACTCACTTAACTGTATACTCTCTGTGTAGTTACCCAGTTGGGGATCGGGAGGCCGGCATGCTGTCCAAGGCCTTGTTGATGAGACTTCCTGTTCCAGTGACAACTTTGCTATGTAGATAGGAAGTAAAGGAAAATGTCCACTGAGGATACAGTCAGAAATATACCTGGAATTATAACCTGGTGTGATTTTAAATGAATGGTAATACATAGATAACTCTGTGCTAATGGGCATTGCAGTAAGAAGTTTTGAATGCATATTCTACAAGAAATACTGCAACTCAAAAATGTTATGTCAGCCGTCTTACCACCCCTGCCCCTTTCCCACACCCTCATAACTAAACTGGGCCATTCTTCCACTCCATTACTTTATATTATCCTGTAGGAAGCCACTGTGCACCGAAGATCTGCCAGTGGGATGTAAACAGAAAGCAGAAGCATAGGGCATGATTGAAAGATAAGTATAATTCTGTGGAATATATAGGATGTACTAGTTTAGCTTCAGTCCAAGCAACAAAAAAATGTACAGCTGGGATCATTTAAAAAGCAGTACTATGGGTTTGATGAACTTTACAATTGTGCACTGCACATTTGTAAATGTGAATGGGGATGTAAAAAAAACTGGAGGGGAACTTGATCATGTTACATACCAATGGCAATGGCATAGTTCTCTCTGCTTTAATTATTACTGCAGGCTCAGTACTGCAGCCTACATTTTATGAATGGGCTGCAACCTGCAGTATTCGGCAGCAGAAAGTGAGATCCATTCTCAGTTATTCATCAGCTTCTTTAAGTGGGATTAAACAACAACAAGAAAAAGAGGCAGGGTATTTAGAGTGCAGCAATATATTAAATACCAAAAGTGGATTAAACGTGTACAATGTTACATTTCACAGTTGTATACATGCATATTCATCATAAGTTGTTCCCACTAAACAACATGGAGTGGGAAGGATAGGAGGCTAAACAATGATTCCTATTGTGAACGAAAATGAGAATAGAGGGAGAAGCAGATGTCCTGCCCCGACACGTTTCGCCTATAGTGGCTTCTTCAGGGGACTTGTGGACATCAAAGTACAACTGTATGCAAAAAGTCGACTAACTATGGAAATATGCACAATAAGTGTTTTGCACAATTGGATAATACCAGTGTAGTGACATGCTAAGAGTGCAGTATTGATGCTCTTCAAAGGTACACATTGATATTAACTGAGGAGAATATCTTTTCCATCAATAATCCTAGAGTTGTGATAACTATACACAGACTTCGAGATGACTTAAATCGTTATTAGTGAAGGATGCTAATAACTTAAAAATGTAACCTATACCATTAATATTCCTAATGTGGCGTATATGATTCATAAAGTGATTAAGGTAATAGTTCCTTATGATAATGGTACATATTCAAGAATAAAAGCGAGGCCATACAGTACTTACAATTAAGAGCACATGCAAGGAGTTTCAAAGGAATTATTACCGCAAGTGATTGATGACGTGCATCAATCCAAGTGCTGGAAATTATAAATATTAAGTAATAATATTAGGGGTTATGGAGTGTGGGATAGTAAGGAAAAATAGTGTGTTGATATTTAGCGTATTTATATATATGTATGTATCAAGGAATGGGAATAGAAATTCATCAGCTCCTTTTATTAGGAATGGATTTAGAACCTTAAGACTTTTTTTCTACTTGACCTGTACCTGACCTGCCCCTTTCATTCATAGAATTTCATTTTTTTCAATCATGGAGGCACATCACAGTATGTAATGAAAGTGAAAAGGTTTTATTTATAAATGTCATTGGCATGTTGATCAGCGCGGATGTAGGAACAACGGATGGCAAAATATAGGCATTTAAACTTCAGCTTTAAACTATTGTTTTTCTCTTTTTGCTATTATAGTTACATCGTGAGAGTTCGAGCAGTGGTGATGTCCAGAGACGACTCTAGTGGGGGCTGGGTGCCAATGGGAGGAGGAGGTCTCAGCCATGTAATGATCTGCAAGGTTCGACGACCAGACACCTCTCACCAACGCGACTACCTTATCCGAGGGGAAAGGCTGCGAGACCAGGCTGTATGTATTCCCATACAACATACTTCTGTAAAAATATTTTACTTTATGTTCTTGTTTAAAGTGTTGTTAGGCTTAAAACTGTTATTTCAGTTGTTGTATGTATGGACTGTTTTTTTTTCATCCTAAGCTAACTACTATTCTTAAGTTTTGTCAAATTTTTACTGCTGAACCCCTTAAGAAGATTTTTTACAGACTAAGAGAGACAAATTACCCACAGTGTTCTGCCATGTGGCAAATACTTTTGGCCAAATGCTTGCTTTTGGAAGAACTGCACCACGGGCACATCTGCAACATGCAAATGTGTTACCTGCAGTGCCGTTTGCCACTCCCAGGCGCACAGTTTGCTATGCGCCCAGCCATATGGTTTTCCACTGAAAGTATGTAAGGGGTCTAACCTTTCAAAACTTTATCAATGGGATGGAGTTGGTCTTTAAGCGGAAGTAAACCAAAAACAAAAAAAACACACTTACCAATAATCCCGCAAATCCGTCGGGAGGTTTCTTCCATCGGTCTCGTGTTGCCCTAGTATGTCTTCGGCCCAGAGCTCCAGGCACATCTTCTCTTTTCTTCCGGGTTCTTCTTCCTGTGTCACCCGATCTCGCACTGTGCAGGCGCGAGATAGGGTGACGTAGATTGAGAAAAAATTGCCAATATCACTGCGCATGCTTGAGATTGGCAATTTTTTTTCTATTTATGAAAGGGAAATTCTATACCAGTAAGTAGTTAGAGATAGCACTTAATCATTAGCAATGTTAATAGGAAACAGTTGGTTCCAATGGGTGCATTGTTTGAGATTGTGCACCCCTCTTGTGCGTCCCTGTGTCTGTTCCCATTAGGACCCTTTCAGCAGTGACCGGTGAATGTGGCCGCGTTCTGCTATAGCCAATCAGGGTGTACCATGATACTTGCCAATGGTCCTTCAATATTATTGAGAAAATACAATAAATGACTTCATTGTAGTAAATACTTCATTCATATGTAGATCAAATAAATAAATTAACTTAAGTAAAACTATTAAATAAATACATTTTATCAAAAACATAATTTGTATTTCTATTAAATCCCATATTAACCATTGAACCCTGATCTAATTAACTCTTTTCACTTCTTTGCACCTAATGTTTAAATTTCTTTGCATTGGCTAATTTTTAGCTAATTTTTTTTTATCTTAATATTCACTGATTGTTACTTTTTTAGCACTGCATAACAAGAAAATGCACAAGATTGTAAAAACATTTATTTACAAATAACTTCGAGGTGATTTGTACTATTTTAATTGGGACATTGTAGAATAAAATGTATTGTTTTTTTTACACTACAACTAATAATGTTAAAAAAATATTATTTCCTATCAAGTCCATAAAAATAAAATATTCTTTTACAAAACAATATTGCAATATTAAGGCCAAGTTTAGCCTCCCTCCAAAAACAGTGTGTATTACATTACTAACCTAAGTAAATATAAAGTTTCCATCAAATTATCAGGCCCATGATGTAAATGAAAAAATTGCTCTGGTCCTTAAGGGTACAGATACAAAATTTGATATGCCCATTCAGTACATGAAAAGCGTAAAAGAACAGGCTATTGTTATGAACAAATATCATCATATTTAACTTTGTAGCAAACTAAATGGGTGGCTGTACAATGTATTTGATTTTAGAAATGTATTGTTGTATTGAAATAAATTGTGATATTTTTTAAATATATGAATTTTATGTTCGAATTTTTGTAGGTACCTTAAAAATCCCACTGAGAGAGTTCAGTGACCTAGGGGTTTGCTGACAAGAGTTAAAGTGGTTGAAGAACTTGATAGCTACTATGGAACTGAAGATGCAATTTCTAGGCTTGAGCTTCATAACCTGCACACCAACCACTGCCAATGGGCCATAAATAGCTTACTCACTATTTATTTACAGCGACTAGCCATCAAAGTAAAAAGTTCTTTGCAAATAACAGTGTTCAGCCCAGAATTTTTTTTAAGCCGGGTGGAAAGAATATGTAGGCAGCTGGCAGCCCCTGTATTGTGAGCCAACTCAAGAACAGCCAGCTGGTTACTGAAAAATGCCGGGTGGCATGCCCGGCTAAAAGGGGCTGGGGAGAACACTGAATAGATCTTGTCTCTCATTCTTTGGCTAGTCATAAATTTGAAATGCTGGTCAGAAGATTCAGCCATCTAAAGATGCAGCAAAAATATTTACCTGGTTGCATTTGTGAGCAAGCTGTTTTTAAAATAAAACTTAAGCTTTAAAGAAAAGAAAATGTCCTTAGCTGATTTTCTTCTGGATATACTGTAAAAGGTATTTGCACTTCACTTACTGAAAATAAAAAAGCAGCGCAATGAGTGGTGGTCATCGTACTATAATACCTCATCTGGATATAATGCATTCTGTAGAAGTAAAAGTACTGTCACCAATGACAGTACTCCTTTTGCAAGACATTGGTGGGGACACCTACAGTTGAACGTGTTTTGATTAACAGAAAAACAAGTTGACCTTTGTAGCAATTAATATTACACAGAATTTATATAGTGCCATCATATTATGCAGCTCTGTACAAAGTCCATAGTCATGCCACTAGCTGTCCCTCCAAGGGTCTCACAATCTAATGTCCCTATCATAGTCATATGTCTTTAATACAGTCAAAGGTCAATTTTGGGAGCGAAGCCAATTAACCTATCAGCATGTTTTTTGGGATGTGGGAGGAAACTGGAGCACCCGGAGGAAACCCATGCAATCACAGGGAGAACCTGCAAACTCCATGCAGATAGTGTCCTGGCTGAGATTTGAACCTGGGACCTAGCACTGCAAAGGACAGAGTCCTAACCACTGAGCCACTGTGCTGTCCATGCAATTAGCAATTTTATCAATATCTTAATAATTGTGGTGGAGTTTTCCTTTATGCAGCTTTGTGGCCTGGTGCCTTATTATTAACCCTTGGTCAAAAATTGAATGAGTGAAAATAAACTATGGCTATATTAAATATATTAAAATGCAAGTCACAATGAGAAGCAGGCACATCTTGATCTCTGGTTTGTTCCACCCGATTCTTCCTCCTGCTTTTACCTGTTTGCCCATCAGGGGTCAGAGGAGAGCTGCAGAGGTGACCACAGTCACTGTTAGTATATTGCAGCATCCTGGATTTTAGGAATCCAAGGGCATTTTACTAGAAAAAAAAAACAAGAGACCTGTACATACCTGGATGTGTCATTTCTTCAGTCTTTTAAATAACCTCAGCATACCCATTGGTCTACTTCATTTTTCAGGTTTTACAGACTTAGCAAAGCCTATGTACTTTTCAGTACCATTTACATGCAGCAGGGTGAACCTGTAGAGAACTTAATTTAAGATAATTTTCCTGTTTCATAGCTTCAACATTAGAAGAGACAGTGTTGTCACAAAGACTTTGTGAATGATAAAAAAAAAAGTGAATACAACAGTAACGCACATATGATATGTGCTTTTATTTATTTATTTTGCAGGAGTACATGGCAAGGAGGAAATCACTGGCAATATAATTATGAAGTTGACCATAATAATAACTTGTTATATAACACTTTATACTACAGTTTCTACATGATGCACAAGCCTCAGTTTGCCAAATCCTCCATCATTTTCTGAAGCACACACTCCCCTCCCAGACAATACAGCTCCCAGTGGGAGGGCTTTAGTAATCAAGGCAGAGTTCCCAATCCAGAAAGCAATGGACAGGACTAGATGTGACCAGGTACTGATCGACAAGCTACAGGATTGTGAATCAGCAGTGACTGTGCTGATGGCTGTGCTCCCTGAAAATGTTCATCCTCTTAGACCAGCGGTAGCCAACCGAGAAAATTTTAGTGGTCCTCGGCTCTGGACGGGGCGCCCCCCAGCGGAGTCAGGAGAAGGACCCCGCTGGGGGGGCTCACCGGCCAGAGCCGCAGACCATGTCCCCTGTGTAGACACAACCCGCCCCCTCTCCCATCACAGGCTAAGACTTGGGCGGGTTCTGGCATTATGACATCACTCTGGGGGAATGCATGTGTGGTCCGAGAGTCCGAGGGTTTAGGGGTCCGTAAGTCCTGCAGACCACTGCAAGACTGCCAACATACAGCTTAAATAGGATGCCAACTCTGCTCTGAATTCAGGAACAGTACAGTATCATTGTCACAACATCACCGAATGCTTTGTTAGGTAGACTTTACTAATAGTCATTTGTGGAACTTTGCAAGAGAAAACAGTAATGGCAGATGTATTGATAATTAAAGTGGAACTAAACTCATTGGTGGGTGGTGAGCTTTTGCCATAATGAGCAAGAATGCACAGCATATTCACCGATTATGGCAAATACTTACCTGTATTCAGCTGTAGATAAGCAAACCGCTTAAACTAGCGGTCGCTAACCGGTGGTCTGCAGCTGGGGCCGGTGCAGCACACCAGCCAAAGCGGCGAACCATGTTCCCCGTATGGACACACCCCGCCCACTGTGATGGAAGAGTGGGCGGGTTCTGGCATCATGACATCACTATGGGGAAAGTTTCTTCGCCTTTGAGTGACACATGGCACCCGGCTCATGAGCGGTCCGGATTCCATGGATTTAGTGGTTCGTAGGTACAAAAAGGTTTGGTGACCACTGTCTTAAACCATTGCGTGTGCAGGAGTTACATTGTCCCCGGTGGCTGACTCTGTGCACACAAGGTAAAGCTGTACACTAAACAGCACATGCACCATACATTGTAGAGCTTAAACAAAAGTATCCATGGGCCAAGGATTACATTTTTTGTGAAAAGAGTCACTGCATGTCTCTTTTGCCAATTAGTGCAGCCTCCTGGTGACTTTTTGTTATTTGAGTTTAAGTATACTTTATGTTTTAACACCTCTAAAAATCTCCCACCTTCTTGCCAAACCCCCTTCTTTTCATATAAAGTAGCTGTGCCATGTTATACATATGGAATCATTGGTGGATTACAATAATGGAAGAATGGGCAGTTACTCAGCACCCCAACTAGTTTTTCAATATTATCTGCCACCATCATCAGTAAATTGCAAATCGTGTACCACCACGAGATCTAGTTTAAACTCTGCTAAATCCTTAATACCGGTATGTCAAATGTCAAAAAAAAAGACAAATGATTGTGTACTTGGCCTTTATATGATCCAATTAAACTAGGGGACCCATGAGTAAAAGCAATTGAATATATTGCAACTTACCAGTCCTTGGTTGTATTGTCTACATTAAAAAATTTGGAAAATAAAGGAACATAAAATTAATGCAGCCAGCGCATATAAGGACTGACCAGCTGCAATCTAATGTAATTTTTAGTCACTTGCAATTACTGTCAGTGTATGTTTGATTTGATTGTATCTATTTTTTCATTTATTCCCATTATAGGAGATATCTGGGGATGCTAACTTTTTTGTCTAGAGAATAAATGTGGACGAGTGAGCATTAGATGAGTTTTATCCATGTTTTATGCTTTTCAGACTATCCTTGAGTGTGTCCTTAAGAAGGGCCTAGTGTACAATAAAGCCAACCCTATCTTCCATCATTGGAAAGTCGAGGAGAACAAGTTTGGCCTGACCTTCCAGAGTCCAGCTGATGCTGTAACATTTGAGAGGAGTGTGCAAGCTGCCATGGAGGAACTCGTAGAAGGTTTGTTATAAAGTCCATTTACAGAAATGCAATTCAAATATATTTTCTTTATTTAGACTATTTAAAAATATATATGTAAAAAATGTAATTACAAAAATTGCTCTTAGTGTAAAATAATGACATCTGCACACACCTGGAGCAGTCTACCTTTAAATCCTGGCCCCTAAATTTTTGTCCATGGTTTTCATAGGCTGCCTCACTGGCCAATAGAAATGAGCAGAAAGGAGTGACAAACTTTATCTCTATCAGGAACAGAACAGCCAGGGTTTTGGACATAAAGCAGAATGTTGTAGGCCTCAGTAGGTACAGGATATTCTGTCAACTTTGGATACCTGCATTTTTTTCCTGCAGGATTGTTTCTTTTATTGACAGAAGCTGTTTAAATATAAATATTATGTATACATGTCATATTTACCACATGCAGTCAGCAGGTGGCAAACTGTGGGCCATGGTAGCAACTTCCTCAGGGCATTAATTTGGCATTACTTTAAGTGGGGCTTAACAGCCAAAATCAGAGCAAAATAGGATTATATTCTTGGCTGCAGACTTTGTAGAATAATGTCCCCTAAATTATGTCCATTGCTAAGGATTTGTTAATCTATGTGCCCCCTTTCATAGAAACCAGTAGACATTTTGTACAGCTGTTACTTGTCACACCTAGCTGTCACTGACACCTCATGTCCTCTCTGACACTTTCTGCCTTGTATGGCTTGAACGTATGGTTAGGGAAAGTCATCTGGGTTGACTATGGCTTATTAAAGACACAATCGTGCTCTCATTGGTAATTCTTTGAGGTTAAAGTAAAAATAAAATAGCTGGCATCAATAAGATGGTAATTTCAGTATAACAAATATGAAAATGTTTTATTAAAAATATAATCTCTAATCATAAGTTAAAAAGTGAAAATGGGCATTTACATGGGGATACAGCCTGCCTTTGGGGTGCTTCTATTGTTCATCCATTCATTGTTTCTGTGCACCAGGGTGTCCTGCACGTCATATGGTGGCTGGTAGCCACTAAAATTATGCACATCAGTCATAACTAAGTTGCAAAGTTTACACCTATGAAAACAAATGATTGACTTGTATCTTATTATTATTATTATTATTATTAATAATAATAATAATAATAATAATAATAAACAGGATTTATATAGCACCAACATATTATGCAGCGCTGTACATTATATAGGGGTTGCAAATGACAGACGAATACAGACACTGACACAGGAGGAGAGGACCCTGCCCCGAAAAACTTACAATCTAGGAGGTGGGGGAAGTAACACCACAATAGGATGGGAAGGAAGTAGTGACCGTTTCAAAAGACAGAAGAAGATGGGTAGGCAAATTTGAAAAGATGGGTTTTTAGTGCTCTTTTAAATGAGCAGAAAGTAGCAGCAAGACGAATAGGACGAGGAAGACCATTCCAGAGAGTTGGGGCAGCTCTAGAAAAGTCTTGGAGCCGTGCGTGTTATGAGGCTATGGGTGAGGAAATCAGTTATAGGTCATCAGGGGAGCGGAGAGAGCAAACACCCAATCCATGTATTGTTTAATAATATTCATAAAAATCATAAATTTATTTGATCCTTCCCCTCTCTATCTGATTGTACTTGGGCAGAAATGTAGCATAGCACAAATTCAGGGGCAAGAAGTTTTTGTTCCTGCCAAAAGGCACTTAGAATGCCCTGTTCAAACTGGCCACAAGAGAAGTATTAATTAATTGAACTAAAGTAAACTTGTAACAGTAAATTTAGGAAACTCTAACTGAAAACGTATCAGTATTGTCTGCCCACACAGAATGCCCTGGAACACAGCCTTATAGATTTACCTAGCAGCAGATATACAATTAGTGTACGGGTGTAGGGGGCAATTAATAATCAGAGAACCTCCATGCGGGTCGCACTCTAAGCCTAACTCACCAATTTACCTAACAATTTGTGATCTTAATGCAAAACAACTTCTTTCACAACAGGGTCCCTGTCACATTCAACATCCTCATCATCATCCTCCACCTCACGGGAAGAAGCGCAAGCCTTGGAGGATGTCATGCCAGTAAGTATATAAACTAATGGGTGAATTCAATAAAATTAGTTTTTATCATCATATAGTAACCTTGGTCTCACATGGCAAAGGAAAATGTATATAAAAATATCTATGTGACCCCAGCTGAAAAATAAGGGGACAATCCCCCCACAACTGGTGCAATGTAAACCTATTGTAGGGATAATTGTGTCTCACACTAATGGCTGTGCAGTGATATCACTACTAGTATTTACTGTGTAGATACTGTCGGGATGGAGATCATTCCACCAGATAATGTTACCATCGATGTGGAGATGTGTTCATTTTGTAGCTGTTTTTTTCATGCATGGTTTCCAAATCCAACCTTGTGTAGGAACTATCGGGCAAAATATCATTACAGCTGGAGGTGTAGGGTGCTGTGTGTCTACACTCAGAGCAGACTGCACCTACCATCTCATTCTAGAAATGGTATTGACTGTAGGAAAATAAAACTAATATTACCTAGTTCCCTTTTTAATAAGCCTACGTAGGCCAGGTATGCAACTCACAAGGACATTTTTTAGGAGAGGGAATGAGGGGAAGTTTCCCCAACAAAACTTGCCAGGGGTTCCCAACTATTTACATTGAACTTTCTGAAATGTAGCTCCATGTCAATAGCTTTGTGTCTTTTACTAATACATTAATCTCTAGTTTCTTGACCCACCAGCTTCATACAGACAGTGAATCATCTTCTAACAGCCGGAAGGAAATGTTACCAAAACATATCACCATCGTCACTAGCGAGTCATCTTCCAGTTGCTATGTGAGATCGCCTGTTTCTGAAGAGTTTGGTTTTACCACGGGTCCATCAGTTAGTCCCACAACTCAGGTACATTTGTGTGCAGACCCATATCATGCTCTAATGAGACAAGAAGACCACATTTTAAAGCAGAACCAATTTTTTTTGAAGTAGTAGAGGTATTATCCTTGTATTTTAAATTGGCTCTATACATTATGTCCACTATATTATGCTATGTACATATAAGGACTTTCCTCTGATACTCCGGGTTGTTGGCTTTGGAGGAAGTGGTGACATTACATGACAATACTTAGGCATAGTCAGTGGCCACCAATGCAACAGATGGAAGTGGGTTACATGCTGCCCTATACCTGAAGCATTGAGTATTGGAGTTGTGGGGAAATGTTGAAGAGGTAAATATAGAGTAGTCAGGGGTGGCGTTTATTGAGATAATGTAATGTAATTTTACCATGAATAGACAAGGTGACAATAACTCTTTAAGGGTAAATTGCTTTGAAAGGTTTACTTTAAATATGTAATGTAAAAAAATTTTTTTCACTTTATATAGTTGACATGGTAACATTTCCCCTTTTTCACAGTCACAGCCTCTGCAGCGCCTGTCTTTTCATGACGAGGAAGAGCTTGAGAGCATCAACCCTTGCAAAGACCTGTGGGTGTCAAAGGGTTATGAAGATTACAGGCGTGCGGCTCTTCAGCGGCCCGAGCAGCCCAAGTCTGACCTTCGAGTCCACTTCCAAAAAGCCAGCGGGAGCAAAGCCAAGGACAGGCATTTTCCAGCAGTGGTGGGCACAACAGCGGAAAGTGAGGGGCCTTTAAAGGACCCTAGGGCCTCTCCTTCCTGTAGGATTCATGGCACCCCTTCTCCTAAGTCTAAAGAACACTCTCACATGGCAGGGGAGGAGGACACAGCCACTGCACGCTGCGTGTATTGCAGGGACGTATTTAGCAGTGAAGAGAATGGAAGAGGCCAGTGCCAGGACGCTCCAGACCCCATAGAGCGTTGTGTGTATCAACTTTCCTGCATGTGGTGTGCTGAGAGCTTACTGTACCACTGCATGTCAGACTCAGAAGGCGAGTATTCGGACCCCTGTTCCTGCGACCCGGGGCACCCCCACTTTTGCATACGCTGGGCTGCCCTGGTAGCCTTGTCCCTTGTGGTCCCCTGCATGTGCTGCTACCTCCCACTACGGGCATGCCACTGGTGTGGGGAACACTGTGGCTGCTGCGGGGGTAAGCATAAGGCAGTGCGGTGAGAGGAGCTAAATGGGGTGTAAGGAGGAAAACATAATGTTCTGTCTCTAACCTCCTGAGAGCCAGCAACTATTTATATGGTGAGATCTGCCACCGTCTTTGTGAGCGCGCAGGTCTTGCGTCTGGCCGGAGATTTGTGTTTTATTCAGACAGGCTGCAAAGGCAATGACCTACCAGAGGCAGGAGAGAATTCTGTAAAGAAATGGTAGTTCCAGCAATTACAATTCAGCTTAACAATCGACCAGTCTGTTATTTATTAAAGGTCGGGGTTTAGATTCCAAAGAAGACCAAAATGAGATAAGGTTAGTTTGGAACTTGCTGGGGCTAATTTCAGAAAACTGGAGTTAAGTTGGAGCTGATGCCAATTCAATACAGTTGGGATGAGATATAAAAATAGGAGCTGTTGATCATAGCAACCAATCAGGTTTAACCTGTCAAATAAAGCCCAACTACAAATTTTACTTACCTTATCTCTCTCTATGTCAACAGCCAGCACACCCCACTTTCCTCTGATACTCCGGGTTGTTGGCTGGCCTTCTGCATCCTCACTTGCAATGCAGAGCTACTGGTCCTGCATTGTAGGGGATGACATCAAAGTTTACAACAACAGCACAGAGCGCCTTAGAGAGAAGGCTGCAGGGGGACCGGATATGCAGAGAAGGAGCCTGTAGGAATGAGGTAATAAGTTAAATAAAAGTTCTTTTTACGGGTACCCTAAATGTTCACTTATATTTATCAATTGCAGTTCAGGGATATTATTTTTAATTTTCTCTGAACTTAGGCTTTGGATTTGTCCCTTTTGAACAGATTCTTCTTCACTTTGTCCCTGTGACAGAAAGAAAAAAAGTGAGTGGGAAAATCGGCAATGGGGAAACATAAAAATATCTCACAGAGGTTTAAACACTTTCCCACTCAATCCAGAACTAATAAAAACATGTTTTAGCTAGATTTAAATTTTAATCAATGCACTGCTGTGGAAAACAGTTCCATTACTATTTGCTAAAGTTTTCACAATCCTGTTCAAATCCCATTGTTCATTTGAAAGATACCATTTTATTGCTTGCTAAGGACAGCAGCTCCACTTTTGCTCCATTTTTATTGAATCAGCCCCTAAATCCAAGATGCTGCATCTTAGAAGGAGGCATGAGGCTTGATTGCTTTCCATTGTCTCTAGGAGGAATTCATTTGGCTGATATATTTATTTTAACCACTACTTGATTGTTGTAATAATTTATGTTGTAATTTCTTGGTTAATATATACCTACCAATAGTTTTACAAAACCAGAGCATTTGAAGCTTAACCCGACTTGCTCCAAGCTCCATCCACAATGCCTATATATGGGCAAACCACAATTATTTTTCCTAAATCTCTAAAACTGGTACAAATCAGGGCATTTGGATGTTATGATTAACAGTAAGAACTGGGCCAAATTTATATATTTTGCCATTGAAAGAGTATAATTTATTTCAGCACTATGTCATGTAATTAATGTAAAAATAGTTATATTGTCAGATTATTAATTTTTATATTCCCGGCTTAATCTTATTATGGTTTGATCAGTGACACCTCATCATATTGCAATTAATGACACAGACACTGTGGCCTTCAATTAATAGGGCCAAAGAGCAGTATACAGAAGCCCACGCAGCCAATCAAAAATGATCTTTTCAGTAGCATGACATCACTAGATTTTTGGAACCTGAATTTTTAGTTACTATGGGCTATTGTACTTCCCTGGTGTTTGTACCATTGGGGGAATTTATTGAGGCACTGCAGAGGTCAACAATGATGCACAAATGACATCTGCTCAGAGAGACCAATGAGATTTTACTTACAATGGTCAGATTAAAGAAAGATTAATTTTAATTGTTAGCTATGAGTTATTGCACTTTGATCACTAGTTATGTCCTAATTATTAGGCCTTGGTGTTAATAAACAAGCCCTGTTAAGGGACAGAGGTTCTTAATAAATTATTGTAGTTATTAGACAGAGTTATTAGAGGCAGAGAAAAGGAAAAAGACAATGATTACAGTTAAATTATGTTTGATTATTTCAATTCAATCAATAAACAGACAGTACAACAGCCCTAATATTTTAGTTATACATGGACTTCTTAAAGCTGCACATACATGTTTCAGTTTTCATTGGCCCCTCAATGCCGCAATGGCAGTCTGGTCTATCTGGGTGAAATGTTTGAATTTGGCCACTTCCTATATAATGATATCAAACTGTTCCTATGATGGGGTATTACACTAGACAACAGGAATGTATGGGGAGAGGCCAAGGTCCATCTCTACCAAGAACTACAGAACGGCTAGACATTTGGGCATGCAGGGGGCAATGTAAGGTGCCTGCACTTTATACATGCTACTAGCATCTTCTTTTTTTGATATTTAACATTTTAAGGAAAGGTTATAGTCAGTATTGCTATCTTCCATTCATAAAAACGTGTATTATGGAGGACCTTGCACTACAATCACATTAAATATAGCATTTCAGCTTAATAAGATCATGTACCAGATATGCTATTGCCACTGTTAAGTGCACACATGGCCCGTATACTGGAGCTTCCATACTTACAAAGATTATGCTCTGGTTTTATCTGCCCTTCATTGCATCAGGTTGGGTAGGAAGGAGCTTTCTGGCATCATGTATCACAAGGCCAACAATTCCATCTGAATCATGTTATCAGCTTGGCACTGTGGAGCAATGCAGATTTTACAGTTAAAATGTATTTGCGCTTCACAGAGGTTCTAATTTCAATACTACCTGTCAGCTGGAGTTGCACTTTAAATTGAAAGTAAAGCTACATTGAAGGCCATACCCCTTTTCAGATTTGGTCTTTTGTGGAAATGAACTTCCATGCTATACATAATGTTTGCAGGTATTGCAATGGGGTCTAGCAAAATTCCTAGATGGGGCTGAGCATTAGACTGAATGCAGTTAAAGCCTCAATACCGGAAAAGTTAATTTGGTTGGATCTCAAGATGTCATACATCGCAGTGTATAGTAGAGCACTGGTTATGGTTAGCCTGGTGAGCCAATCCTTGGCTGAGTCCTTTTATACTGAACCACCCATATTGCCATTATCTCCCAGTGGTGCACTTGTAACCCAGTTCTGTTCTTTGATATTCTCTGTATTCTTTTACATTACCCATGTTGGATGAGAACACCTCTAATGGATAAAAATGTTTACCTAAAACAGCTATACAAAGGAAACCAAATGAAATAATCAAAATAAAAACATCAAATCCAAAACTTGCTACTTACGTATAGCTGTTTTAAAAAAATATCATGCACTTGATGTGACAGACAATGAAGGATTGGGGTGTTCTATGCCTTTTTTATGCCAGAGACAATGGTAATAAATGGTATTAAAATGACGAGTTTCTGCCTGAGACATAACTGATTTGTTAGTTGTTGATTACCCATTCATTAACTTGTTCTGAATGTGTTTTATACATTTAACAGACTGCTGTTTAATAATTCAATGCACAAAGCACATTGCATTAATGTGCAGTTACTCATGGCAGCCAAATACAGCAGTTGGATGCACTGCCTTTTCTTGCTAACAGTAAGTTCATCAATTCAATTTAGGTTTTTTGCAAATCATAGATTTATAGTAATGATGACCTGTAGATATTTGGGCACTGCACATGGTCACTTTAAGGAAATGTGCAGACAGTATGTTTTACTAGTTATTATGATTTTTTATGAACAGAATCATACATATTTAAAACTAAACTCCAGGCAACCAGATGCAGTACATGAGTACATTTAGTATATGTAAACTGTTTTAATTGACAATATAATACTAATTTTGATTAGTGATTCGAGAACAAGAGCAGCTAAACCGAAAAATAAATGGTACTTTAATAGAATAAGAAAAGGTACTAGTAGGAGATACTGGACCAGCCTAAATGGTATTCACCCAATACAGTCTGGGGTAGAACACTACCTAGTCCAGTCCTGTTTCTTGACCTTTTTTTTTCATACGAGAGCCCTTGAAATAACTTTTATAGGTTTTGGGGATCCCCCGCTATAATTACTATATCCACAGCTCACAGTAAGTTAGTGTGGTGGTCAAAAGGAGGAATGTCACCCTTACAGATAGACCGTCAGGTAAACCAATCTGAGAGTCACAAATTGCTCATGGAACTCCTAGAATCCTTTGGAGCAACCTTAGTTGAGAAACAATGAAGGAGCATCAGCCAAGCAATTCATACCCCATGAATGGTGTTTCCTTCTCCAAGTCTAAGAGATATTGTATAGGGGATTACAAGAGGCTGATATCAAGAGGGATTCAGGTAAATACAATAATTGCATTTGAAAAAATTGATTGTTAATAAATACATAACTTCAGTAACTGGTGCTTATTTACCGTACATGCCAGGAATTCAGCTTTAATCCTACGGTGCGCCTTATATGATAATAAAATGATTACTTCATTCCAATATTTTTTTTTATCTGCCTGGTGTTCAGCTTTGAGAATACCAGTGCTCCTTATGATTCCATGCATAAATCAGTGTTCTATTGGTTTAAAGCGTAGCTGTTTTTTTGGTGAGGTTACATTTATACTGATGCTCCCCCTTCCCCCAGCATTCCGTGCTAGACTTCAACTCAGCTGTCCCCAATTCAGGAAAATATCATATAAAAGGCCTGTGGAGAATAAATCCTCATCCAGGGCAATGGAGTACTGGAAAAAGAGTAAGAGTAAAAAGAGTTCTCTATAGTACTGAATAGTGTACAACACATAAAATTATTTTAATGATTCAAAACTGCAGTTACACTTTTATATCTATTTTTTTCAAGGCTTTGATACTCTAGGTATCATGTGTCAGAGATTTCAGTAGACCCACTTGATAGATGCCTTTTTTAATAAGTTATTGTCTGGTATTTTCGCAAACATTTATTTACAATTAGGGGGCACTTAACATAATGTAAAAAAATGTTCCAACATTAAGGGGTATTTATTTGGTGGCCTGCACTAGGGGCATACGGTAAAGCTTTGTCTTTCTTATTACCTATGTTAATAAAATTGAGAAATGTTGGTTTAGTGTAGTCAGAAATAAAAAATAGAATGGTATGGCCCTTAAATAATATAAACTATAAGCTGCAGTATTATTTTAGACTCATGCCATGTCTTACCTTTTACTCTGACAGCTCACACCAAGGCTTGAACAAGTCTTAAAATTGCATTTATGAAAGCCAGCATATTCATAGGCATGCCCAAAACTTGCCTTGGCTCAAAGATCATCTAAACACTGCTGAATGAGAGGCAAAGAAGCGTGCGCCTATGCACAAACCTTCTTCTGCTCCTTTGGAGGGTCTACAGCTGTGCTAGGGAGAGTTATTGCAAGTTGCCAGTGTAACCTCACGTTGCCTTCTGTGCAAATGTATTCTTGGCTTATATTACTTAAGGCTGATTAAGATTTTCTATACTTTAGATTTACTTGAAAGGTAAGTGCACCTGATGGTACCCACATTGCCATTAAAGTGTGACTCCAGTTAGTGCACTTAATGGTGCCTGTATTACTATTAGTTTGAGTCCCACAACATGACTGGCATTAGTGGGCTTTAGGAATTACTTAATTATTATTATTATTTAAAGTTCAGTTTCACAGATATCAATTCCCTTCAGTGAGAGCGTAGTGTACAGAACATCAAAATATTTCCCTTATGCAGGGGAGAGAGGGTGTTAAAGCACATCAATTATCAAGACTGTTTATAAATTATGAAGAAATTTGCAGGTTAAGCGAAAACTGCTGAGATCATCAAATCATACAATTTAATTTATGTGTCTGAAAGTTTTGCTCATGCGATCTTTCATTGCTCCTTGTACTGGGTCTATGTGAGAAGCAATGCTGTGGTGCACTTCACGTCCAACACAATGAATGCAAGAGTGCTGGTTTTGCATTTTCAACACTCCTTTCACTGAGGCCTAATATTTACATAAACAAAAGTATGCAGGAAGTGATGCTGTGTGCAAAGTAGGACCAACAGTGGGCAGAAAAACCTGGACAGAAATAGTCAACTCCTGGGAGACTACTTTTTATTGACATCCACAGCCCAGCATTGGGACATATGGCCTGATTAATTAAAGGTCCCCAAGGCAGGAGAGGATACAATTCATCAGTAAAGCTGGGTGGTCCAGAAAACCTGAAATAGATTTGGTGCCCGGTTCAAAACATTAAGTAGCAAATAGAAAATTACTTTGATGAAACTAATTCCAGGTTTACTGGATCACCCAGGTTCACTGATGTAAATACATCCTCTCCAGCCTTGGAGAGCTTTAATAAATCAGGGCCATAGTGCTGAAGTTTTTCTGGACGCAGCAAGCATAACAGGGAGTTCCACTGCTACTACAATTGTACAGAAGCAGTAATGCTAATGCACCAAGCAATGGAATCACTGATTGATCTAGCAGAATCACCAGGCATTTTGGGAGAGAAATATAATCACAAACAAAATACAAAAATACTTGCCTTTATAGCTGCGCTACATATGGATTTTTTTCAATGTTTGACTATTGTTTTACTTAAAGTTACAATCTGTTAAATCACTTTCTAGATTAGCTACAAAGCAAAAAATGTCTACTGAATGGTCCATTTTGGTTAAAATTTCTCAATTGAATTACACCAGTGTTTATAAGTTAATAGATTAGTATTTGATATTATTGATTATTGTGCCAAAATGTTAAGTGCCAAAACTTCTGGCAGAAAATTTAATGTGCCAAAAGCAACCTAGCCAACTTTCAGATACTAAAAACTACTGCAAAAAAGTAGAAATGCAAAAAAGGCAAATGTTCAGACATTTTGAATGCTTTGTGTGGGCATCTAACTTTTAATTGTTTCTCCTTTATGATTGAATGAATGGTTGTTGAAATGATAATTGGCAGGCACAAAATTCTCCAAGGGATTGATTACTTTGTTTTTAGTGTTTCTTTTTGATTTCAGCTGACTTTACTATATTTACTAACCAAAGGTGAATTCAAAATCCAAATAGCGAAATCCACATAAAATATATATGAAAACTGTTTTACCTATCGGAGGATTTGTCATTTAGTGCAGCCAATCTTGTAATTTAGGGACCCATGCCAAACATCATAGTTATATTTTCAGTCAATACAGCAACAGCACAATAGTTAGCTTTGGAACATGAGTCAATACACACTCCCAACCTATTAATTGGACAAAAAAAACAGCAGCTCAGTGATAAGCTATCACTTTGCTCTCTTCTCTCTTGTAGGCATGTTTAATATCAGCATAGCTTGATTGGCTCCTTGTATCTGTCCTTCCCCTCCCAGCTTAGGTCAGCTGTTCAGGGGATTATTAAAGTTTGATAAAAAAATATATTCAGGTAATTTCATAAATTACGGATGAATATACAGCACATTTTATGTTTTTAGTTATGGCATCAATTGTTTTGTTTGTATTTCCGTCTGCAGCAAAGCTTGAAATCAGTTGTGCCTTGATGGTGAGGGACAAGCATTACTAAAAAAGATGAAGAATGGTCTTTTAGGACTACATTCATATGTCTTCTTTTAATATAACCTTTTCCTTTTACTGGCAAAGTGAAGAAGATAAAAAATATCAACTGTATCACTTTTTCTAAACCTGAAACAATAAATTTAAATGGTGGTATTCTATGACCAAGGTTGGGGGGCTAAGGCTAAACAGGCAGTTACACCTTGAGATGTAATCATATATTGATATAAAGTAAATCTGTGGCCAAATTAAGTATATTCAACTACAGTAGAACCTCAGTTATCCAGCATAGGGAATGGCCGATTCCAGATAAGTGTATTTTCCGGATAACTGAGGTTTCCTTTTCTCAGCCAATCAGCACTGGACTTGAATGGGGAGACTTGCCCCTATTCACCTCTACTGCTGAATGGCTGAGAAAAGGGAAACCCTGTTTGCGGCTCAAGCGCCATCAGGGTTTTCCTTTCCTCAGCCAATCACGGAGCTATCAGTGGAGCTCTGCTGATTGCTCCGCTTTCTTGATTGCCTTAGAACCCCAGTTATCCGAAACTTAGATACCCGGCACCCGAAAGTGGATTTATCCGAGTTTTCCGGTTATCTGAGTTCCGGTGAATCAGCAGCTCAACCTCCATCCCAATAAGTACTTACTGTAGTAACTCTCACCTTGCCCATTTCCTAAACAGTAAGGGCCACTTTAGACTTGTGATGGCTGCACTGTTCTTCTGCAAGCTCAAATGTGCTGTCCACCAAACTGAATGAGAGCAGTTGGGAACCTTTTTTGTGCAGGCATTTCTACTAAGATGCGGCTGACGTGGACCACAGCTCATTTCCTGGAAGCCACAAGTCGCCTCTGGCTGTTTGTCTGCTTTACCTGCTCTGGAGGAAGAACCACACTGTAACTGCAAGGACAGTGCCTGCAAATATGTTAATCTAAAGTGTAATTTGCCATTCCGGGACGCATAGCAGCAGTTTGCTCTGCACCTGTGACCAGCTAACCGTTTTCCATCACAAGTGTAAAAGGGCCCTAACTCCACCTTTTGACCGTTTAATCTCTAAACAAAATAGATCAAATTTCCTACAAAAAAGTTACAAACAGGCCACTTTAGAATATATTATCCTTATCTAAGGAGGTGGGTAGTTGTCCCTGCGCTAACTTCTATATTTAGGGAAAACAGATTCAAAAGATCCTGTAAAATAAAAAGGTAAATATTAACATAAAATATTACATTTTTAAAAATAAATTCATTTTTACCAATGTTATTTTTGTAGTACTAAATATAACTATAAAATGAAAGTATATAAAACTCTGCACATTACACGTTAATGAATCATCATTTTCTGTAAAGTAAACCAATGCTCTGGCACTCTCATTCCCTACATGAGTGTGTATACATGGGGCTGTCCCTACTAAAAAAAATGGTTTCCAAATTGGTTGCAAAAATAGACTTTCAAGGCTATTTGTAGTCATTACAAAAGAGCTCAGTAAAAATGAAAGTGAAACCCCACTATGCGCTATTTGCATCTAAACTGAAAATATAAAATAGTCCCAATGCAATTTCAACATACTCTTGTGTGGAAATAATGCCATTAGAAGGTCTGCATACCTGACAATGATCCATGCACAAAAAATCAGGGCCAGTCTTCTTGCTTAGTATGCCATAGCTGAGCAGGCCAGATAAAAAAAAAAAAAACATTTTGTTTCTTTTGGAATCGTTTGATGATGTCCTTGTGCTTTAACATTTAGTTAGTTTAACATTTAGTTCCTGGATCTCAACACCTGCTATGGCCATTAGAAAGATGTCCCAATGTTATATTGGACTTCACATAATAATAAAATTTAAAAGATGATGCTGGCACATGCAAAGTGTTGATGGAAAAAAAAAGGAATTATGGCAGGGAGATCTCAGAAATGAAGTATCCAAAATCTAAAGGAAGACAGGGGCCAAATCATCTGACCTCAAAAGATATCACAAGTATTCACCTTGGTAGAATAAAAGAAATTTGTCAGTCTTGAAACTCCAACTTGTGCTGTAACACAAGATCTAACCAAAGCTATTATTTTAAAGTAAACCAATCCTTCAATTAGGGCCCATTGCAAGCTAATGTTTTTAAATAGAGCAGGGAAGGTCTAAATACTAATGTGTTACCTGCTGTAAATTCCCTATTGTCATGACTGAATTTAATAGAAAATCTGTTTAATACAGACACAGAGAAAAATGCTAGTGTGTCTGTGCCTTTCTGTCCAGGGAAAGTTGCAGAAATTGTTGCTCTTTCCTGCTCTGTACAAAACTAAAATCAAACTGGAGTTTGACTACCTACCAAACTTTATAAACAGTGAACTGGGTGTGTGCAAGAAAGTAAAGGTGGCAAATACAGATCATATAGAGTCCAGATTTAATTTAATTCAGACTATCATGTCTTAAAATCCAATTCATTTCCGAGGTTCAAAGGTCCCACATCATCGGGGTTCCAAATAATACATAAAAGTATATGATCAATATACAGTAATTTATACAGTACATAACATTACATACCCATATACCAGCATAGAAAGCCAGAAAGTGTCGGAAATCAAACGATACCAGGGAGAAGAGTGTTCCTGGAGGGTGTTCCCTCACCTTTAGTACAGTATGATGCATCTAGACAAAACAGTTCTCAAGAGCCATCATAATAAGTGGTATCCTGCATTACCTATCTAAGCAAAATAATATAAAGTGAATAAAAAAATAGAAGATCAATGTCCACAAAAGTGTTAATTATTATATTTGTTAAAAAAAATCACAAATTGTATTGCATACATCAGCTGAGTTCACCACTGATAAGTTACATTATCTGTGTTTGTGAATTCCGTATGTAAAAGGCAATGCACAAAAATAATCAGAGGGGTCAATTTAAAAAGCGGTGAATCTACCATTCACATTTTCCTGGTGGTGCATCAGTCACTGCCATTAAAAGTATATGGACCTTGATAATTATTTATTTTTGTGAAATGAATATTTTGATCACAACAATACAATTTGTTACAATGAAAGGTAAAATATTAGGCATTGTAAATTAAATCTTAAAAAAAGTTGGGCTGTGAATGGATAACGTTGACCTGTTTCTATACTTTCCAAAATTAGCGATTCTGTCCATTTGCAGATTTAGGGCAAAGTGGCAGAGTTTATGTAAAGATGACCTACTTATACTTCCTTTTCCTTAATTGCTGATTTAGTGACAGCCATGTTATGGCCTTGATGACATTTAGGGTAGTGTAAGTTTGAGATCTTGGATGCTGTCACATCCAAACACAGCTACATTGCAGACTGAGATGCAAATCAGCATCCTACACCACAAACACACACACAAGCCTGTAAAGTTTGCACTAGCTGTGCGGTGTTCTGTATATTGCTGGAATGTTTTATTGTTATTTTGTATCAAACAAAAAAAGGTTGCTATTAAACAATTTTTTTTGTGGTTGGAGCAATTTTTTCTTTTAAGAAACATATTGTGTTTTTTATTTTTAATTTAATTTAATTTAATTTAATTTACACAAAGAAACAAGAGGCAAAACAACCCTTATTGTTACCTTTCTTTAACTCTTAAAGGTTTTTTAAGAAAACACATTGTCACCTCTGCAGCAATTTTGTGCATTTGGTCAATTTTTTAAGCTGATCAGTTCACCAATAAGGAGTAAAAGAATGGAGGGACTTATGTTTCAACATAGCTGCTTGCACTGTGTGTAAAGGACTGGTACACTTTAAATAAAACTAAAATATTTATGGTGGGTAAAAATGTTCTGTTAAAATTACATTTTATTAAACTTTGCTATTTTATTTCTTTAGGGAAAAAATGTACATGCTATTTTGAAATGTGTTTTATATTTTCCTTGGATTTTCCTTATTCTGTACTGAAACAGATTGCAAAGTTTAATTGCATTTGAATTTAAATAAGGAATTGAAAATGTTATACTGATCTATCTTTAAATTTCTTTATTGTAATTCTGCAGATTAAATCACTTCATTCCCTCTGATAGTTCAGTGTTTTGACATATGGTTAATCATTAAACATGTGTACGTTGTAATGAACATGAAATCATTCTGGTGTGATAAGTGGTAACTTCTGAATTTGAGGGCAAATAGATACTTTCCTAATACAAGAAATTCAACACATCATGCTTTTGGGTTTCTTAAAGAGCTACAGACAAAATGGTAAATACACAGTAAAATACACAGTATAAATATTAGTCTTGCATAACCTAAAATGTATCATTGTGTTCAGCAGTTCTAGTGATTCATACACATTTGCCATCTTGCACTTCTGGCAAGTAACAAGGTTTTTCCCAGTTGAGCTTTGCGGCTTCTTTTGCCACCTCTCTACCGCTACTTCCACCCTGACTATTGTACAAAGAAATCAGCACCATAATATCTGTTCAGGCGATCTAAGACTCAAAATCTGGAAAGTGAGCCAACCAATCAGATATCTACAACTACTGTATTTGGTCAAGGCCAATTCTGTCCATTGCCCTTTCCTTGTTCAAGTAGATCTTCGAACCATGAAATTGTCTAAATACAAAGAACATATTTTTTCTTCCTTGAATCTTGGTATGCTTTTTGTATTTGTTACAGATGTATGCAGAAACGATTCCTGCTATGAAAGCCACTTAGTACTGCCCTCGTGGTGACTGGTCTTGTATCTCTCCCACCCTTGCAGTTTAATGCAAGCAGCCTGTAATAGGAAAGTTCTCTGTGTGCAACCTACAACTCTGATTTCTGAACTGGTTTTCTGCAGCACGGTGAGGTATCAAGGTAAAAATAATAAGATAAATAAATCAAGGTAAAAATAATATTATTATTAATATTATTATTTATAATAATAGTAATAAATAAGTTTACAACAAAATCTGTCCTTGCACAGTAGGCAATAGTGGGTGCACCATTGCACTCTGACAACCCACCTAAGAATGCCATTGGATAGTGTATGGGTAGTGAACCTATTAAGCTATGTACACATGTAAGATAATTATTGCCCAAGATGAACAGTTTTGCTTGACTTGGGATGCGATGTGTACAGAAGTACTCTAATGTTGTTCATGAATCCTTCAGGACGGATTCATGAACTACAATCAGGAACAATCGCTACACAAGTGTATAAACTGTATTGACTGACCAATAGCTAGTCTAAAACATTTTTGAGGGGAAACATTTCCTTTTTAAGTATTAGCCTAAACTGGGTACCTGCATAGACATTTTTGGGGCTACATCTGCACTTGTGAGGAACAGGGTGAGCCTTATTTATTAGGACTTGTGATCACAAACATTTTTATGTGTTGCCATATCGCATTGGGGTACCCGTTTCAATTTGGTTTCAATAGGTTTTTATTAAAGTTTTGAAATAGAATATTTGCAACCCAACATTTTATATCATTAGTTAGCAAAGCAGTGAATAAAAAAACAAAAAACAAAAAAACATTTAAACAATCTAAACAGTAGTAAATGACCAGCCAAAACTATTGCCCATGCTGTTAAAAATGGAAGGTGCATAAGGCCAACTGTGCTAGTGGGTCATAGGCTCCTGGGTCATATGTCCATTACATTATATATATATTATATATTGTAATAATTTAGTGACAGGTCAATGTCTATAACCACATCCACGTGATTAGATTTTGTGAAATCTGTGTGGGAATTTTTTGTTCATTCATACAAAAAAATATTTGTGAGATCAGACGCTGATGAACAAGAAGAGGTGACACACAGTAGACATGCCATTGCATTATAAAGGTTTTTAATCATTTTGATGGCAGGGCTCTGTACTGGTCACTGCAGTTCCTCCACACCAGACCTATCCAATCATGTCTTTATGGACCTACTATAGCTTTGTATACAGGACCTCATGCTGGAACATTAAAGCACCCACCCCAAACTGTGAATGGTTGAAAGTGCACAACTGTCTAAAATGTGGATCCTGGTGCCAACCCTTACCCATCTTGGAGTTTGGGGTTTTTGTACTCTTACTGGGTGCGATTTCCAAAGTATAAGATACTGAAAATTAAAAAAATTTAGAGGCATGCCGTTACATGTTTTTTTTACATACTATTGCTTAAGGGCAGATTTCATTCATAAAGATGATGATTAGGAGGCATAATTATCCAGCATCAATCACAATTTTACATGGATTGGTGTTACAGAAAAACAATTCTCAATGTTACTTAATATAAAGAAGGTGATAGTTTCTGTTTTTCTAGTACTGCATTCCCTGTGGTTGTATGAAATATATAAGCTTAGCAGCAGGGTGTCCCTGAAATTCATTTTAAGGGTACAATCACCATCAATCCTCTAGATCAGTGTTTACCAACCAGAGTTCAGTAGATCCCTAGGATTCATATAGAGGTTGCTTGGGGTTCCTTGCTGGTGAATTCCCACTAACAATGACAAGCTTGCAGTGTGACATCACATGAGGCCCTATTGCTGCTTTTTAACTGGGCCCTATGGCTTTTTATACAATGCACTTTTTTCAGGTCTCTGACTCCAGGGACCTAATTTATACACCTCCTTAGAGGTAATGCCCAATGTTACTCAGGGTTAACCCTGGGTGTGGCTGGAAATGCCAGGGAGTTTAAAATGCTTACCTGGTAAGCAGTGCCCGCGGTGTACTCTAGGGATGCCCGGCATCTTCTTCCCCTGGCAAAGCCCAGCCGGCATCTGCATCCCTGGCATATGAACACTGGGACGCGAGGCCAGGGGAAGCAGATGCTGGCCAGGCATCTGGGTGTGAGCGTGCGGCTGGGGGCAGGACAAGGCGGGAAATTAAAAAAAAAAAGTATTTTTAAATGTACATTTAAAAATACTTTAAATTTAAAATAATTTACATTTAAAAATATGTATTATTCATACAGCCAGGGAAGTTAAAGCTCTCCAAGGCTGGAAAGGATACACTTTTATCAGTGAAGCTGGGTGACCCAGCAAACCCTTAACTCATTTTTTCAAAGACATTTGATATATGCTAGCAAATGTTTTGAATCCTGGACCTGATCCATTCCAGGTTTGCTGGATCACTTTACTGACAAAAGTGTACCCTCTCCAGCCCTGGAGAGCTTTATTAATCCGGGCCCAAAGTACTAAGCCATGTTTGCAAAAACAGCCAACATATTCCAGGGCTTCCTGTTTTTTAACAACTTTTGCATTTTCTTTTATAATAATTTTTTGAAAACGTAACAGACTGGCTGACTCCCACTTTCCAGCCATTCTATCTCCTTCCATGCTGTTAGTTGTACAGACAAGTGAAAAAAAAAAACACAACTTTATTTGATACACTCTGCAGCTATGTGAACAGAGTGAGGAAGCTGAACAAGAATCAGCCTAAACCAAAACAAAATAACACGGAAGTGCTTCCTGATTGGCTACAGCTCCCGTGACATGTATTAAGCGAGTCCGGCGCTGGTTGCTAGGAGACGATGAGGAAGCAATAGGCCGTCAGGCAAAGCTGACAGCAAGATGGAGGTAGAGGGTGTAGAGGAGGAGGCTGGGTTCCGGGATACGTTACTGACACAGGCGGCGGGGCTGCTTAAGGAGCTCGGGTGAGTGTCGGCCTATTCCCCTGTACGTGTGTTGTGTATGCATTGTGTGTACCTAATGTTGACATGTGCACAGCCTTAGAGCTGTCACCTCTCAGGGAACCTGAACACAGAGAGCGAATAATATTAATAACAATAATAATATTAGTAATAGTGCCACTTTATAATGGTAAAAATCCTGCCTGTCCCTGCCCTTAACACTTTGAGTTATGATGCAATCATGCAGCAAGTGAAGTCAGAATTCCTTATTTATATACTGTGCCCATCACCAAACCCTGACTAATATGCCTTTAAAAGGTCTTTGGGTTTTCATAAAGACAGGGAAAGTATGTGTGAATAAATGTAGGCAGTGCTGAGACCAGCTCCTTTAGTACTGGGCAGGCCAAAGTGCTTCAAAGTTTTCTTTTGGCATTAAAAGTGAACAAAGAGAAATTTTTAAAAGTAAAAAAAAGAAAATCATCAAAACAATACAATGCTAATAGAACTATTAAAACAAAAATGGGGTTTGCTGAGGGTTAAGAAGGGCTGGCAATGGTTACCCAGGTAAAGCTGCATTCTCCAAGTGTAATCTACAGGACTGCAGTATGAACGTTCGATTTTCATGATCCATTCCAGCAACAAAGAGTGACAGGAATGAACAAGCATTGTACATAGCATCGTTTTGTTCTATGGAGAGAGGGGAGAATGAGCAAGTGGCACCCGGCTGTGCTCTCCGCTCTTGACTTGTATGGCGGTCATTCCTCATCGGTCAGTTTATCCATGAATGACGTCAGGTGACCGATGTACTCACCAGATTCTCACCTGAGATGAGCATAATGGTTCATAGTTACATAGTAGGTTAGGTTGAAAAAAGACATAACTCCATCAAGTTCAACCACTAGGGAAATAAACATATCCCAGTGCCACTTGCTCATCCGATTGCCTCATGGAATCAGGAAGGAATTTGCTTCAACAGGGGGAAAAAAATTCCTTCCTGATTCCATGAGGCAATCGGATGTTCATTTATACATGGTGATCATATCCCCCCTTAAACATCTCTTCTCAAGGGAGAAAAGATTCAGTTCAGTTAATCTCTCCTCCATTCCTTTTATTTAGTTACTCTTCTCTGCACGCTCTCCAATTCCACATTGTCTATTTTGTGAACTGGTGACCAAAACTGGACTGCGTATTCCAGATGTGGTCTGACCAATGCTTTGTACAGAGGCAGGATAATGTCTCCATCTCTGCAGTCTATTCCTCTTTTAATACAAGAAAGTAGTTTACTAGCTTTAGATATTGCAGCTTGGCATTGCATGCTGTTATTAAGATCCTTTTCCATTTCTGACTCCCCCAAATGTATTCCCCCTAGACAGTATGAAGCATGAATGTTGTTAGTGCCCAAGTGCATAACTTTACATTTATCTATATTAAAACACTTGCCACTTGGCTGCCAACAGTACATCCAGGTCTGCTTGTAGATTATAGACATCCTGTATGGACCTAATTCCATTACATAGTTAGGTGTCATCTGCAAAACAGAAATGGTACTTTTAATCCCAAACTGTATATCATTTATGAAGATGTTAAACAGTAAAGGTTCAAACACTGAACCCTGGGGTACACCACTAATAACCTTAGACCATTCAGAGTATGAATCATTAATTACAACTCTCTGGATGCGAGCTTTAAGCCAGTTCTCTATCCATTTACAGATAGACTTTTCTAAACCTATTGACCCTAACTTGCATATTACCCGTCTGTGGGGTACAGTGTCAAATGCTTTAGCAAACTCCAAGTACACTATATCAACTGCTATTCCACTGTCTACCTGTTTACTTACTTCCTCATAAAAAGAGAGTAAATTTGTTTGACAACTTCTGTCTTTCTTGAAGCCATGCTGACCATCACTTATAATAATATTTTCTAGCAGAAACTCCTCTATGTGGCTCTTTATCAAACTCTCTAAGACCTTTCCAACTATGGACGTTACCGGTTACCTGGTAATGACTTTGCTCCCTTTCTGAAGATAGGAACCACATTGGCCTTACGCCAATCCATCGGTACCTTGCCAGTGAGTAAAGAGTCTCTAAAAATTGAAAATAATGGCTTTGAAATAATTGAGCTCAGCTCTTTGAGGACACGTGGATGTAATCCATCAGGTCCTGGTGCTTTGTCAACCTTAATTTTTTCCCAGCTGTTTCTTTATCATATCAATTCTGAGCCATTGTGACTCATTTAAGGCAGTGACATTGCTATTGTGAATTTGGACTTGAGCTCTGCCATTTTCCTTCGTGTACACAGAGCTAAAAAAAGTGTTTATTACATCTGCCTTGTCTTTATCCCCAGTTACCAACCCAGCGACATTCTTTAAGGGGCCTACATGCTCAGATCTGAACTTTTTGCTATTAATATATTTGAACATTTTTGGGGGGTTTGCCTTTCTTTCCTTTGCAATCTGTCTTTCATTGTGAAGTTTTTCACATTTTTTTCTCCTTTTTACATCTTTTGTTATATTCTTTATAGGTTACAAATGATGAAGGTGATCCTTCATATTTATGTTTTTGGAATGCCCTTTTCTTGTTCCTTATGGCTTTTTTAACATCAGCTGTAAGCCAATTAGGTTTTCATTTTAGCCTCTTAAACTTTTTACCTATTGGAATATATTTTTCAGTTTGCTTTTGTAGAACAGACTTGAAACATTCCCATTTCTGTTCTGTGTTCTTTGAGGACAATATTGTCTCCCACTCCAAGTCACAGAGTAACAGCCACTCTTAATAATGGAAAATTTGCTTTCTTAAAATTAAATGTTTTTATCTTTCCTGTTTTTGCTTCCTGTTTACAGCTTACATTAGATGAAATCATATTATGGTCACTGCTTCCCAGATCTCTTTATTTTACACATTTGTTATACGCTCTGCATTGTTAGAAAGAACTAGGTCCAGTAGAGTATCATTTCTAGTTGGGGCTTCTATAAACTGTACCATAAAATTTTCTTGTATTAAATTCACGAATGGGTGATCACCTGGGTGATCCAGCAAACCTGGAATGGAAGTCATTTGCTATTTGTTAGCAAATGTTTTCAATTCTGGACCAGATCCATTCTAGGTTTGCTGGATCACCCAGCTTCACTGATGAAAGTATATCTTCTCCAGCCTGGAAGAGCTTTAATAAATCTTGCCCAGTATGTCATATAATTCTGTCTTCTCCAATATTGTACTCCTGAACTGATTAAATGCACAGATCAGTCAGAAGGTTATCAGTGAAAACATCTGCTTGGCACTGCTAAGATTGTAGATTGTGCTAGAATTTCTAAAAGGGGAAAAACCTGTAATTATGGATTATCAGTAGCTGGGATGTGTACAGTATTTATATATTTCTATGTTTTGGCTCCTTTTGATTCTCAAACTTTTCTGCACATTCTATCTGATTCTAGCTTTACATTTTTTAAGAAATAGGAGCAGTTAAAAATGGTTAATAACTGGCTACTGAATATATATATAAATCTCAGTAGCCAGTATGTGTGCGTGCTCCAAATACTAAATACCCAGTTTCCAAGCACAATCTATAACTGTTATCAGCAGGAGTCCAGTGCATTATGATCGACCTGTTTACTCCTTGATCTTTGTCCTATCAATTTAATAGGGCTGTGAGTCAGCTCATAAAGTACACATTGTATCCTGGTGTACCAGTAGGGGAATAGCACTGCTGCAGAGCCATAACAACATAACTGGCATTACAGACCTTTAAACTGTGTTTTGCTGGGCAGGAAACTAGACTTTTCCATGAATGTGATAGTACACTCTCTGGGAGGTGCTTTCTTATTTTTTCTTGCACACTGAACATCTATATATTTATAGACTTAAAGAAGAAGTAACTAAAAAATGCCCAAAACAAAAAAAATGCACTTACCTTCAATCTTGCAGTACAGTTGATCGGTCTGGAGGTTTCTTCCATTGAGTCCCGTGTCGTCCCGGTATCTGTTTCCAAACCAGCGCCCCGCCATCTTCTCCTCTTCTTCCTACGTCACCTGACCCAGGCGTGTGATTGGATGACATAGGTTGAAAAAAAATTCGCAATTTTTTTTCTCTTCACGAAAAGGCGCTTTCTGCTCATGCCCGAGATGTTCTTCAGTTCCGCACTTAAAAAAAAAAAAAAAAATACAAACAAACTTTAACTTGCGTACTGTTCATCCCTGTGCTATATCAACCTCCCTGGCGGTATTCCCGAGTGTTGCTTGGGGTGGATTTTCCATATCAAAAGCGGTAAACCCGAGCCATACTCTGAGGGGAATTTCCAGGGAGGTTAAAGGTCCTACCTGGTTCCCAGGTTCCAGTGGTGTCCGCAGTGTCCTCTAGTGATGTCGAGCGTCTTCTTTCCCTGCCAATGCCTGCAAGGCATCTGTGCAAGCTGGCGATGCTTGCCTGCTTTAAATGTTGTTCTTGTTTCCTGAACCTCTACTTTACAGAAAACCAGACCTCCTTGGCCTCCTTCACCCTTTAGATGTACTCACTAATCCATGTCCTCCTGCCACCTCCTTTCTGCTAATATACATCCATGGTGATAACTGGTGTTGACAGTGTTCAGGCTTTGTTACCCACTACCTAGACCTCAGCACTGTCACATGGAGGAATTCACATGCTCCCTCATACCTGCAGCACAGGCCAAGAGTATAAGATTCTGGGGTAGATGGTGAAGACAGACTTCTAGCTGAAAAGGATCCTTCTTGGACAAAAGAAGATAATCAGCACTAAAAATACTGGAATTCTAAATTGCGCACTTTTTTCGTTATTTTAGTTACACAGGACCTTTGTCTGATGAAGATGCTCTGTTGAATTCTTGTGAGTTAGGAGCCACATGCCAGAAGTTTACCGCACTATGTGTGTGGCTGGTGTCGGAGCTAAAAGCAGTGTCTTATTTGGAGGAATATGTCAGCCCTACTGAAGGTGAGCGCTGTTTTTATATATCACAATGCCCCATTGGAGACTCCTAACTAGCAGATAAAGTTGATTTCTAGCTGAACATTTTTTTTTTTTTTTTTTTTTAATTGAGTAGATAAGGATTATAACCTCTGTCTGGCTTGGTGGAGTGGATATGTGGCACTGGATTTCCTCAGGTCTTGCGCTTTTTACCACCAAGTAGGATAGAGGTTGTGTGGGTGTCTATACTAGGCATACTATGCAGCATGTATGTATGTATGTATGTGTGTGTGTGTGTGTATATATATATATATATATATATATATATATATATATATAATGAAACACCACACCTTGATCTTAAAGTCCCAGTACATTTTACATTTTACTTTCCTTTTTTTTTGTAAAGGTAGATTTAGGTACATTAATCAACCAGGGAGTTTTAGAGGCTGAGGCTTGAAAGATGGAAAATGATGTACGTGGACACCCACTCTTCAGCAGTTGATGGCTGAAACAACTATGAATTTCATCACATAATAACCACAGTTATTGGCATAAACTATTTTTCAATATAGTTGTATCTATTTCCAATATTAGATGAGATTCATGTTATTGGGTAATTGTTTTGTGAAACAAAATTACATACTTTTTTTTTTTTTTTTATAAGGAAGTGCAGTTTTGCCTGGAGTTTCAGATACACAAATCCTGTGTATGTGATTATTGGCTGAGGATGGGACTGATAATTCACAGGGGATTCTTGTTTTCTTCTTTCTCTAATACAGTACATTACCTTCCCAGGCCCGGCTGATGCTGAGACATTTCAGCTGGAAATGAGTGGTGTGCTGAATGAACTCCATTGTCCATACTTATCCCTGACCACTGGAAATGTTACCTCCAGACTTTTCAGCTCCCAAAACTGCCTGCAACTTCTTGGTAAGGATGGTCATTGTTTAGAATTCTTTTTTTATCTTTATTTTTGGGAGTCATTGGCTAAATGACATTGGCTTTTGGACCTAGTTTGTCGGTCCCTTAGAACTGATCCTTGACCCTTTATTTCTTTATTTTTCCAATTCCATGGATTGGTGTTGATAGATCCATTTTTGGACAGATAGCCTCACATTCTCATCAGGCACACTTTGATAATGCAGAATTTATTGTTGACTTAATCACTGCACTCTGCCTATGCCCTTAGGCAGAGGAGCAACCCCAGATTAAAACATTTCCACCAAAACATGGGTACTGTTACTGTGGCCAGACCACTTAAGTCCACAGCATAGAAGGTCCTGTCTTTGCCTATATGTTCAATTGCCAACATGTAGCCATGCGGTTATGTTCTTTTTGGCCAGCTAAGGCTTTTTCCTGGCACACCTTTTACACTAAATGTTGCCTGCAGACCTACCAATGCCATTTTGGGGAGATCACCTTGTTTCCTAACATTGATTGTAAGTTTGTGGGCTAAACTTGTCGGGGCACCTAGTCCTGGACAAATTAGAGTCATTTGAAATTGCAAGGTGTAGATTATTTTCCTTGTACTAATGATTTCAGATAGGGTGATCATCCTTTTTAAATTCCTTTGCAAGACTTGTAGGTATCCAAAACCTTTTTTACTGAAAGCACAAGAGAGCTGTTTTGATCTTGGCATGATGACCACATACATCACTAGTAAAGAGAACACTAGACTCTGAGGTACTCTCTAAAGAGATATTAATTATTGACCCATAATCCACAACACCCCTGTCTAATTTAATGGATTTAAGGTGGTGAATTGTATTACCTTTATTTGTAGACACTGTTTAAAGCTGAACTAAACTGAGAAAACAAAAAACCATTGACAAAAATGCATCGCTGCATACACAAGCAGCCACTGGGGATAATCTACCTCGTACACAGGAGTTACATCATCCGATCGTCGAGGGGTATCAGTCTCCAAGGCAGTCTGCTGTGGAGCTGGCGGTAAGGATGTCGGTGCCTATCCGTCCTGGACCTGTCATGGCTGCAGGGCAACGGCACAAAGTATGTGCAATATTCGGCAAGTATGCTATGCATACTTCCTAAATATGACTGAAGCTCACCAACCACCAACGTGTTTAGTTCTGCTTACATGGATGTCTACCTGTTTTATTATGCTTATTGTTCACAATCTAAGTGAAAGGAATTCCCCTCTTGAACAGTTGTTGCCAGAACACAACACAACATTGAAAGTGATTACAATCTTTCCCTACACAAATAAAAAATGGTTTTTATACTTTACCTTTACAATGATAAAGCCAATTGCAAATAAGGGAGTCATACAGTAAGTTGATGTGAATAAAGGGTTTTGAAAATGTGAACTTTTTTTTGTGTTGTTTTTCAGTTTTCCTAAGCACAGAGCTGGAAGCAGCGAGAATCCTTAATCTCTGCAGTGCTCACAAATCTGAACCTGCAGATCAACAAGATGATGTCCTATGTGAACTACAGATTATCAGAAAAGCTTTAGAGTTGCCGGAAATTTTGCCAGAGATCCCTGTGACTCATTTTATTAAGCAGCTGGAGGACAAGGTACTTATGTTTTGGGTAAATACCCCTTTTAAGGGTACCATTCCTTTATAGTTCCATGGCCAACTTTGAGTCTAGAGCCACGGCTTTTAACTCAGTATTAATCTAGAGCTTTTAATCCAATTAGCTCACAGCTACTTTAGATTTGCTATCCCTCCTCTGTGCAAGAGGTGTATTCTCTGGGGGCTTTGCAATAAAAGACATGAAAATTCATTTCATTTTCTATTGCACTGGCCTATTGTACCACCAAAACCTCTGACACACAAGACTGGCTAGAGAAGTTGTATTATCTTATCTTATTAAGACTGATAAAATATTACCATTATGAAAATCAGTTTAGTTCTTTGTTTCATTTGTTTCTTTATTTCCTTTTTAGGCCTTCTTAATTAAAAATCAACCTTCTACCTCCAAATAAAAACCTGTTGTTCTTATGTCCCTTTCCTTTGATGTTTGTTTATCCCTGTAAAGCATTCCTACATTCCCAGCTAAACTAGCCTAAAAGTTTCACCATGCCCAGCTTTTTTGTTTTCTTCATCCACTGCCACTGCTCATGTTCAAGATCTGTAGACTTCTGGGAGATCAATGTCATACATCCTAGAGGCTTCAAGACAGTGTTCTTTCTTATGCAGTGGGTTTATTAAGGCCCCACTGCGTTTTCGGAGCAGCTCACCTATATTAAGTTGCTGGAGAGATTACATTTATTCATACATATATAAAATACTTTTATTTTTTCAAACAAGAGAAATGGCCAGGGTTGTCATCCACATAAGTAATCAGTTGTTGGCTTATATTTTCTCACCTGCATTAGAAAATATTGACTGGTACAATATGATGGCTTCGTGCAGCACAATAATGCATTTCCTTTAATTCCCAGAAGGATACCTTTTGAGTATTTCTTTGTTTTCCCCTTTCTCTTTTCAGATAACTGCACTGTCTTCAGTTGTACCGTTGTCTCCTCCTTTGTTAAAAACAGAGTTACGTCCAGAACAATGGGTAAGGAGGAAGCCAATTGTATTTTATGTATTCAAATTTTCAGCTTTGGTATTATATTTTTACAATGCAATGCTGAGCAGTTTAGACTTTAACTACACACAGTAGGCACTGTGCAGGTGGGGTGGAGCGTCTGTCTCTACCTTCCCTGATGCAGTTAGTCTTAAATGATCCTGTCAATTTCAGTCAGTGTAACTTGTACCAATATAGTTGGTGTTGCTTAGTAAGGTTTATATGAACCTAGTGAGACCTAAACACAGCGTAAAGCCAGTAGATGGTCCTTGTCTTGTGCACTTCTATTGCACTGTGTCGAAGAACATTTTGTGTACATTAGAGGGTTTCATAATATAAAGGATCTTGACAGGCATGTGGTTTCCATATTTGTCTGCAATCGTATTCAACTGAGACCTCTGATTTTAAATTTCGAACAACAATACTGAATGCCCAGGAATATTGAAAGGAAATATGCACTCCCTAAACCAACCCCTGTGTTCGTTCTACTTTTTATGGTGATATGGTGGGGGACCTTAGAATGTGAGAACCTGTGAGGGACAGTTAGTGATATGACAATGAACTTTGTAACGTGCTGCATAATATGTCAACGCTATTTAAATACTAGTAAATAATATACAGCCATTTTTCCTGCAGATGAATGCATTTACGTAACCCAATTTTACTATTTTCGCAGGAGATGCTGCAAGAGTTACACTGGTCTATGCTCCAAGAGTATGAGTGTAGAATGAGAATGCTGGTCACAAGATTTGATGTCACTGTGCAATCCTTTCACTGGTCGGAGAGAGCAAAGGTCAGAGGTTGTCACATTGTTAACATTAGGCTTGTAATTTAAGCAACCATGCAACTGGTCTAATCATTGAAATAAAGCCGCTCTTTGCAAAACAATGGAAATACTTGTCTCCCCTGCTATCTGTGCCACAAATGATTTACATAAATCATAAATGTTTCACTTAAGTCTGCTGGGAAACCAAAGCTTCTGAGAGTGGTAATTGCTTTGGACCAAGCAGTACTGATTGGTTCCCCCTGCCAACCTTTGGGGTTTTGGCTTCCCAGCAGATTTAGAGAGACAACTTAGCCAGGTGATGTTTGGTGTTGTGGCAAACTATTAAAACAATTTTTTTTCCCCCAATTTTAAGAGGAACTGAATTCTGAAAGCTATGCCCCAAAATGGGGAGCCAGAGGATGGTCTCTCTGATGCTTATTTTTCCCCATAACTGACTTACCATGACTTCTTCACTGTCTCTATGTACAGGTTGCCATCTTTATAGAAGCAGAATTTTGCTGCCTCATGTCAACTGCCTCATGGCAGCAAGATCTGCAGTGAGCAACATGGTAGTTACATCACAAAATCTCACTCCTATTATCGCCTTCGCTATCACACTTAGATGTACAGTTGTTATAAGGATGTAGGCACAAAAGTACCTACTTTTTACCTACAGTTTTTGAAGGGGTTCAAGTTTATTTCTGGGTAGTACCAAGGTACTTTAAACACTGCTACTTACTTTTCTTTCAGGTAGGATAAAAGTTTTTTTTGTTTTTGTTTTTTTTGCAATGGAAGGTACAGGTTACATGTCTAAATCTCTGCAGTATGAGACTGCATGATTTGTAACTCTCCATTTGTCTTAATTGACACAGGTAAAAGGAGCCTCTATGAATGATGTCTTCTGGCCCATCAGAAAGGCTCTTGTTGCAGAGTCTTTAATCACAATACCCCACCTATTGGCTGCACGGGAAGATTATTCTCGCATTGTCCACACCTGCAGTGATTCTTTCTGCCAAAAAACACGCAGCTCCATCCAGAAGGTAACCTTAAAGGTCGATAAATGTCTAAACCTGAGAATACCTTTGTGTAAATCCACTTAAAAAGGTCTTAACTGTTTGTAAAACTGCTCTTTGGTTTCCCCAGAAAATTGCCTGACCACTGTCTGTAGGCTGCTGACATTTGTTCTTACACAGATAGTGGTGATTCCTAGCTGCACACTATTGGCAGTGGACAGGCAGTTGAGTGAGCATGGAAGCTGATTTAAAAACACCACCAGTATTTACAGAACTTTTAAATGTAAGATTAATTGGGCTTTAGTAGATGTTAATAGTTATATGCAAACCTTAACTTTCAAGTTACGTTTCAAGCTTTGCCTTGCTTTCCACCCTCCTGATTTTACTTATTAATACTTTTGTATTGTGTGTCCTACTTGGGTAATAAGGAGGTTTTGGATTTTTATTTTGTTTTCACGAATACCTTCAACATTCTGTCATATGCTTAGATTAAATTGCCCAGATTTTGTCCGATTGCTAGGAAATTTTGGGACTAGGTATTTGGATTGATTTCTAGAATCTACAGCAGGAGATTCATAGCACTGTGAAGGCAGCCCTATTCAACAAGCTATCCGTGACCCTTCCCAGACCCGCAATGAAATTGATTAAATTGATTTTACTTGCGGGTAGAATTTCACTGGCCAAAGCCTGGAAGTCATCCTCAATATCATTGGATCCCATTTTCACCAAATTGAATTGGTCTATGGTAAAGGATAAACTTACCCATACCCTCAAGAACTCACTGGTCAAATTTGATGAAATTTGGGAACCCTGGATTTCTTTCGCCAACACATAGATAGTGATCTGTATAAAGTTACTTTAAGGTATAGTGAATTTGTCACCTCAGCCTCTCAAACATCCTTTACTTCCCCTTCTTCCTTTCCTTTTTTGTCTTTAATTTTTTTGTTTGTTGTTCTCTTAGGTTTATGGTTATGACACAATTATTTGTCAATACACTGTTCAAACACTGATTGGTGATGTTTTATTGTTATCTCTTGGCATATCTGCGACTGACTCTAGGATGATTTTTACTTTAATGTTGCCTGGATGTAGCAAATTACTTTGTTTGGGCACTGTTTGAAGTCTTTTTTTTTTTTTTTTTTTTTTTTTTTTTTTTTTTTTTATATATATACTTGCATACGATATGTGTCTTTTGCTTATCTTTATTGTCTTGATGATATTGTTTCTTCTTTGTAAAACAAAAACTTTAATAAAAATATTGAAATATAAATTGCCCAGATTTGTCTAAACTTTTTTATTCTCTGTTACCAGGTACTTATGACAGGCCATGTGCCTGATCGAGGAGGGCGACCCAATGAAATTGAGCCTCCTATGCCTACATGGGGCGAAAGGAAAGCAGGAGGTGGTGGACATCAAAGGTGGGGTAAAAGAAACAAGCGAAAGAAGAAGTGAGTGGCAGATGAAAACCTCTTTTTGGCTGCCTATTGGTGGTCTGATGTCTACCAACATTGTCTTTTTTTTTTTTTTGGGGGGGGGGGGATTGTATGAGCTTTTAAGCATATTCAAATTTGCTTGGTGTAAATTTACAGAGCTACTGATTTTTTTTTTTTTTTTCTCACCATCCGATGAGGCTAATATTAATACAGATCCATATACCTTTACTTGTTGATATTACCAAAATATTGAAGTTTTTGAGTGGAGATCGGCTTTACCGTCTAAATAAATGACCGAGCATTAGGTTGAAGACACTGTATAATCAAGCAAACCTGTGGCCAGCCTAAGCACACAAATAATCATTTATTCTGAACAAGAATTAAAAGTACTTTAAAAGGACAAAACCTAATTTACCTCATTTATCTTCTGCAGGCACTGTGGAGCAATTAATCTTTATTATATCTTTATATTATTATATGTTTAAAATATTTTTTTCCATTGTAACAAAATCTTGTCAGCCTGCCACCCCTCTAAAGCAAACATCCAGCAGATAATTCTAGGATGTTAGAAACCAACTGACAGTTGTTTATTTTAGAGTCCTAAGGTGGTCATTTATAAACGTAGCAATTTGATAGCAAACCCCTGATTGCCACTATTATAAAGTCACCTTTATAAGGATGATAAGAATTAGTACAGTGGCAGTTATTGCCACGCTGTATTTACACCTAAGTAGCCATCTGAAGTAATGTTTAACAGAAACATTACTTATTTCCATTGTGGCCTATGGGGTAAATCATTCTGATCACCACTTATGAATGTGGCAGCAATAAAAAACTGACAGTAAATAACAGTAACTGTCAGTAAATTGGTAATTTTTCATAAAAGTGACAGTTATGTTGGTTGATTGCTGCTTTTATAACTGGGGCATGTCAATTGTGCCATATTTTCTGCAGAAACAATTCGATATTGCTGCATAAATGGGCCCTAATATTGTTTGGCTGTTTAAAATCTGTTTTACTGCTTATTGAGCATATTCACAATTCTTTAATGCCCATAGTCTGAGCGTTGATACATAAATTATTGGTGTACCTTTTTTTTTTTTTTTTTTTTTTTAATGACCATTTTTGCTGCATGCTGTTCAATTGTACATCCCTCAGTTTGTTTTGTTTGTGTGTGCAGATTGAATTGTTCGTGTTCCTTCAGCTTGTCTTTTGTTTGCCTTATTTTGAATGAATGTGAGTTATCCAGTGACAAGTTTTCCTAAAGATCTCCAAGTTGAAATCAAAACTCAACTCACCCTTACTGTTGTCTGCTATTGCAGCCTGTATAATGGAAAATGATATCGAAGGACAACCTAAAGTTCTTTATGTGACCACTATGCTGAAACCAAATTTTGATGTATAAGACGGAGAAAAGCCCTTATTGTCCATAAATATTCTTAATATTTCTTCATTCTTGCAGTTTCCTGTTGGGGTAAACAATCATTAACAATGTAACGATTTCGATCAGGCATTCATTGTAGGTGAAGTTCTCAAGTGCATGGGTTTTAAATTACACCACCAGTGAATGCTTTGTGCACATATATTCATTGCTTTTGAATTATGCCACAAGTTATAAATCAGGCAGATCATTAGTGCTCGGTTTTATTTCACTCAATTGCAAACAATAAGTTTACTTTATAATTATTAGAATATGTAAAATGTTTTATTTCTGACTTCGGTTTTAGGGAGGAAGTTGCCAGCTATTTTCTTATATACAATGTACATGTATATATAATTAATTTGATTGTGGCCTGGAAATGTCTATTAATTAGCTGTACAGAGTCAAAGTGCAGTGAACTGTAATATGAAAAAATATTTTGGTGAGGCTGATTTGTGTAAATATAGATTTGCTTTATTGATTTGCCTCCACCTTATGTTAATGTGTGCAACAAAATTAATAAAGGAATATGTAAAGCCAGTGTTTGTTTTTTGTTGTACTCAAGCTATTGGGGCTACCAAGATCCATATAAGATGTTTATCATGGTTCTAGTACACTTGGGCATTCGATTTCTGATAAAACGATTATTTTTCAAGTGAATCCAACCTAAAATCTACTTTTGACCAATTGTAACCGACTGATTTTCATCTACTTAATCAGTTATGAAGCAATATGGTTAATCTTACATCTACACTTATGTCTCGTATACAAACAGTAGATTACATCACACCAAGATTTGCATTTCTTCCATCTGTGAGGTAAAAGCAATGGGTAGGAGCAAAATATTGTACAGGTATGTACAGTGTTTTGGGACTTTCCAAAAAAAAAAAAAAAATGGGTTGGCAAACTCCAACTCCTGCTTGTGTGTACTAGCCCTAGGTTTAATTCAGACCATTGCCATGTATTGATGCTTATCACAGTTTAGATTTTAATGAACCTGCAGTGTTTTATCCACAGTAGACCAATGCAATGCACAAATTGTACAAATTTGGGCTTTGGGCACCATAAAAATGCATCACATTGCATCAAGCCTTGTGTGTACGGCAATAGGAGACATAGGGGCTTCCTATGTGCACTGTTATAAGGTTGTAGTAGTGAAATTGACACTACGTGAGAAAACATCACGTATTCTTTTTGTGTGTTGAGTTTGAAGTCCATTCATTAGGAAAACGCTATTCCTAAAGTGGATCCATATTAATATATGTAATCTAGCATTTCTGAACTCATTCTAAAGATTTTTATTCGCCTGGATGTAAAGCTGGGCTTGTTTGTGTAGTTTCACTCACACACTTGAAACAAGCATGCTGATAAACGTGCATGGCAATGTATACTCATTCTGGGTTAGGGATTCAGAAGGTACTGAATGCAAAGGATCAGAACACCAACCAGGCAAGCGGTGTATTTATTTTATATAGAAGTACTGCTACTATTGCATTGAGTATTGGGGGATGATTTATGAATTAAAAATGTGAAACTCTGTATTGTATTTGAAGTACTAATAAGTACTGTTGACATGTTACCCTTTGAGACTGGGTACATTCAGTAAGGTTTGTTTGTGGTTTATCAGCCTTTGGGACACGCTAACAGTTTGATACCAACTGCCTTTTAAGCTGATATAGTTTCTGCAAAATAAATCATTAACATTTTTACATTTCCTGTTTTTTGGTGTGTACACTTTTGAGGGATATGGAGCTAAACCAGCAAACCAATAACCATCAGAACATCTTGGATGCACAGATCTCCAGACTTAGGATGAAACCTAATCTGTTACATGAACCCTCCAGAGCAGTGCTTGAAAAGGTATGGGTAATCGAGTAAGCATAATGAGTCTGATTTATTAAAGCTCTCCAAGGATGGAGACAAACACTTTAATCAGGGAAGCTTTCATGAACTCAAACTTTGAATGGATCTGGTCCAGGATTGAAAACATTAGCTAACAAATAGCAAATGACTTTAAGAAATCCATTCCAGGTTTTCTGGATCACCCAGCTTCACCAATGAAAGTGTGTCTTCTTCAGCCTTGGGGAGCTTAAATAAATCAGGCCCATTGTGTGGGAATGTCCTATGGTTGGTAAAGGGAAGATAACCCTCTCCATTCTAAATTGGCTCCAAGTAAAATAATAATCTACAACTCTTTTCCTTCACATTAAACATAGTGAACCCCAAGAAGTCTTTTTTTAAATTTACTTTTATTTATCAGAAATAAAAAAATACATTTACCACCCATAGCAGATGTCTACAATAATCTTAGATTGCTGAGGATAACTGTAGAGTTGCTATGTGTTACTGCACAACCTGCAAATTTTACAAGCATTGTATTTGACAAAAACATTTAGTAACTTGCTGCTAAAAACAAAAAAGGTTCACATAAATAAATTATTTGTATCTTTAATATACTACTATTTAGTCTGTTTATGCAATAGTATACTATGCACACAGAAGATGACCCCACAGAGGTAATTATCTCTTAATATATATAATACAAGAAAAAAGTTAAAACATTCCAAAAATATGTTTTGAATTGTCCATAAATTGTAATCTGTGTAATGGTCACAGATTTCCATCTCCTTGAAGGTGTAGCTCATTCAATGCCTCCAGTATTTGGTTGACAGCTGGTTGCATTTTTGTGTTCACCTTTAATGCTTGCACTTTATCTTGCAACATACTTAACTGACTCAGCAGCTTGGCATTTTCTGCAGCTAGCTGTGAGTTGGTGCAATGCAGTCCGGCATTCTCCATTAACAAGTGGTTCATCTTCTGCAACCACAAAACAGCAATATATTAGATGCATATTGTAATTTTCTTTGGGGGGGGGGGGAATGCATTATACACAAGTGTTGTGCTAAGCTGCATGTATATTAATTATATGGCAAAAAGGTATTGTAGATCCTAACCATAACATCTACAGCTATCTGGCACTAAGTAATTGAACACTTTCCAAATGAGTGGGCTCAGATGTTACATGTGAAGGGTACATTCCAGGTACTTAATTACAAAAGGGGATCAATTTCTAACAGCTTGTCCCTGCCAGCAGAGTAAGGACATGTATTCTCTGTTTGGAAGCAGTGGTTTCTTTGCAGAGGTTTTAAACACTCCTGCTGGGCCATACATATAACTCTGCAAACCATGAGGTGAGAATATCACTTCTGCAGAGATCACTATATTTCCCAAGAGATGCAAACACACAGAGAGTAAGTGTCCCACTCTGCTTTATGCTAGTGGGGGACTGGCTTTGCTTCTATGTTGTTGTTGTTGTGTTTTTTTTTTTTGTTTTTTTTGTTTTTTTTTTTAGGATTACAAACTAGAACACCTTTTGAACATCTAAGGCCTTTTTCAGCTCTAGCAATTATTGTTCTCAATATGTCAGGTCCAACAAAACTTGATATTGATACTACCCTTAATAAATCATACTTTGTAGATGATAAACCAAAATCGTCATATTACTAACTGCGTAGCTTCCTTGCTGCCAATCAAACTGATTTATAGAGAAATTAAAAAAATAGATTAAAGCAGACCTTGTGTTACAAAAAAAAAATTACTTACCTTTACTTGTTGAAATCCTCCATCAATGTACATACCGTGGCCAACAAATCCTACACTGTTTTGGCTTCCATCCTCTCTCCTGTGCTTGCTTTTGAGTACCACCCTGCCATCTTCTTTCAGGTTATTGATGATGTTGCCCGATCTTGCACTGCACAGGGGCAAGATCAAGTGAGGTATCTTCCCACCAATGTATATAAACAAGCACCGATCTCACTCGGTCGATTTACATTTGAGGAAGGTCTTATGGAATATGCTGCCTAATGGGATATGTGGCAAAAGTATCCCAGGAGGATGCAAGATTCCCCTTTATTCTTTACTGCCACAGCATTAAAGAAACTTATTAAAAAAACAAAGGGGAAAGCCCCCTGTCATATAATGTTAAAAATGTAATGATAGGTTCGCTTTAAGTCCTGTCCTGTCAGATCCCCCGTTTTTTTGGGTGTTTTTGTATGGAAATTTCCCCATCCCTTTCCTAATTGTCATGTTGGTTTTAGTTTATTCCACCTACCTTTTCCATCTCTCTGAGCTGCTTTTGTACCGAAATGGAGATCCTGTAGTTTTCTTCACAGTTGGGTTTATCATGAGCTGGGACTTCTACAACAACACCACAATTGGATTTGGAGGTACCATCTGTCTGGCAAGCTTTTTGACTAAGACTTCTTGTTTCATTGCTATATGTGGGACTGCTGGGCCTTGATGACCAGCTCCGACTACTATCCCTGTGCAAACCTGGATACAGAGTGCAATCATAAATAAAAATCACTAACATGGATCTAAGTTGTGTAGTATTTACACAATATGACAAGGATAGGGTGCAATCAATATATACAACTCATAGATAATAGTGACACTTGCATCCTTTAACCATATAAAACTAGAGAGTTAAGGTATATTGCCTTGTAGAATGAAGTGAAGACTTCACTGTAAACCCATGTGCATTAGGTCATTTAGCTCACCCTGACGGCCCACCTATGTTGTGTTTTAAGGTTTAATGCTGGCCATACAATTCTTAGTTCATCTCAACCAATTTTGATCCACAGGGCATTACAAATAATATCCAGATCAATTTTTCTGAGCAGTCCACTACTTTGTGTAGCAGAACCCAGTCAATTGTGAATTTGAAGCCAGGCAATAAATTGACATCTTCAATACAATTTATTGACAGATTGAATGGAAACAAAAAAAAGTAATTATAATTTAGTCAAGTGATCGTATTTTTCGGGGTTTGAGCTAGACAATCTAAAATCCATTTCATTGTAGCTAATTGAAACCACTGCTTTGTGATCGCAAAAAAAATGCAATTGCAAACTCAGCTGCTATTAAACTGCCACATAAAGCAATTGAAAACCAGAGAGCAGAATTTCATGCGTGTTTTTGTGTATTGCATTGTTCAAATATAGAGACTAATTACCTCCAGGTACGTAACCTTGCTTAGCCACAGCCCAAATCTGGAATAAAAAAATGAGAAGGGAAGTGAGAAGCTGCATTTGCACACAATGTACCAAACTGCTGTATAATTTTGGGTAGAAACACAGAGAATACATCATTTGCGATAATGAATATTTCCATATAAGAATTGCATCTTTGGGAAATATATTTCCTAGATGAGTGGTTCAACCAATAAACAGCCATTTTCACTGAAATTGAAAAATACCATAAAAATCTGATCACATATATTTGAATAAATATCCTCCTTTAGTTTTGATTGATAGTTTTTTTGAAGCAATTGATAACTCAATCATTTATGGTTCCATTGTGCCAGAATCTTTGCCTGATGTATGAAAACTAAAGAAAGAAAAGCATTTAATGTTCATTATATAAATATATATTATATAGAAATATATTAGGTTGCTAGGAGTAACACATATACAATAGGAAATAGACACCTTTAGCAGAAAATGAGATCATTCATTTATTTATTTCCTAATCCAATGCTGGAAAATAATATCATTGCTCTTTGTCCTTCTATAATGGAACATTTGTTTTGACAACACATTTGGGCAGTCACTTCATCAGAAATCAAATAGCAAACCACAGGCTTCATCACTTCCTGTCTCTTGTGACATTAAAGTTACGCAAAAAAAAAAATATTTTTTTTTTGGTTAGGTTAGATGGGCGAGACATATAGGATGCTTGTTCTTACCATGACTTGCTAATGCCTAAACGTTTATCATACAATATTTATGATAAAAGAAAGTTTTAGTTTCCTATCAAAACATTTGCTACCGGTAATACAAAAGCAATATGTATTTCAGGCAGAGAGTGAATGTTGAAGACTTACACAGCTGGGACACAGAGGGGATTCTTTTAGCCGTATCTCCACCAGTGTTTGTAGGAAAGGAACTCCAAGCTTGGAGCAAACCTGGCTGGCTTTCATAAAGAAGGATGTCATCTCCTGACGGGTCACTGGTCCTTCGCTATAAAAAAAAGTATAAGAAGGTTGTGAAGGCTCACACTTATTTACTCATGTTTTATCCACGTTATTTCCCCACATTTATATGTCCTTGGTCTCTCTACCCCACCATTTTCTCCCACCCACAACAGTGGTCTTTTGGTCTCTTGTCCTTGGTCTCTCTTCTCACCATCTCCCCCCACAAGAGTGGAGCCCACATGGAGCTTTTCTATCTACCTTACCATACCACTACCAAAAAATCAATTTCAATGAGTCTTTCCTATTATCAGTCTGATCTACACGGTATTTTGACTTTTTTAAATGCCGACCGATATACTGTACCAACTATTGCTCATGCTTTTATAGTGTAAATATAACGACATTGTTAATTTAAAAAATGACCAAAATAATTCCATTCTACATACTGGTTTCTTGGCTGCTTGTTCAGTAATAAAACATCATACTTACTGGTCCTTTTCTAAGATGTGACAGGAGAATGGAAGACTGTAGACAACCTTCTCAAAGTCTTCCCGAGAGACAAAGCCTCTCTGATCGGGATCATAAAACCGAAAAACAGACTGCAAATAAAAAAAATTATAACATGTCACATTACTAAATAAAAGGAAAAAATACACACAAAATGTCCACCAAATGTCTATATCCACCTGACCAACAAACTCATATTTGCATGTTGGATGTCCCATTCCAAAACCAGGGGGCTGGTGTCTTTTTTTGGCTGTAACAGCCTCCATTCTTCTGGGAAGGTCTTCCCTGAGATTTTGGAGTAATGTTGGTGACAATTTGCATTCATTTAGCCACAACTGTGAGGTCAGGTGCTGATAGTGGAGGACAAGGACTCTCACCATCAGCTTTTACATTTGTATCCTAAATGCTCAGTAGGGTTGAGGACATGGCTCTTCCACCACATCTCATTCAGCAGTGTTTTAAACTGTTGCCGCAAGATTAGAAGTGCACAATTGTCTAATGTGTCTTCCAAATATATAGCTTTACGATTTAGCTGGGAGCACTTGAACCTAAAGTGGTACTATAGCTTTGCAATTATTAAACAGTGACCGGACAGGATTACATTGCAGAAAGAATAGGTGATGTCACTTCTACCAGAAAGCCTGCTTACCTCTCCACATTCTTTTTTGTAGAGTAGAGAGTTACGCATGCCCCCAAGGCTGCCAGGATGAATGAACTCCCATGTCTATGCGTGGGCATTACATCACATCTGGCCGGGTGTTATATCCTGCCTGGCCAATCAACAAGGCTGAAGGTTCAACACCCAAAAGAAGACCCGGGGAAGATAGCAGCGCCTCTGACAGAGCAAAAATTGGTGAGTGTTATTAAAAAAATTGTGATCACGCAGCCCAAAATTGCTGACCACTCAGACACTGTCCTGAGGTTAACGCCTAGCTTTCCTTACTGTTGAAAATTTTTATATATATATACACACACATATATATATATATATAATTGTCAACAAATGCCTGGTCCCTTGCCAATGTGCCTTGTTACAAAACAAATATAAATATAGGATACCTACATCAACATCTCCAATAGGTAAATGGATTCTCTTCATCACTGTTCTTATCCAAAATGGCCTAAATCACGATTGCCTAAATTCAGCAATAATTAAAAAAAATGCTGGTTTGTGTTGCCCCTGTATGTGAAGGGTTAAATCACAACAGGAAGTGTGGTCAGGAAGTGAGTGTGTTCACACACTTGCTGACTGCAGGCAATAAAACAGCGATGTATCATTTTCAGAATTTGTAGAAATAAATGGGAATATTAGAAGCAGTTTTATTGTAGTTCATTGTATTAAAAGTGAACACATAAGGCTAATTCCCAAAGCTCTAGCCAAAGAATCTTAGTTTTCAGCAACAACTTATCTGGCAACCAAACTGCTCATCATAAAATAGTAACATGCATACAGTTATAACTTTATTACCATACTCTTACCTGGACCATTTGCTCTACACTGCGAATAAGGGCTTCAGGGTCTGGCTGTATGGGAATTTCAGGGGTCCAGTGTGTCATATCATTAGGCGTCTTGTTTGGAACGGTGGACTGTAAGAAGCAGAAATGTCATACAAATCATCTAATGTTCATTACAAATTACTTTATTGGGTATATTTTGTTTGTTAGGTTATCGCCTGATATAGAGTAACACATCCCAAAGTATGGATAATTACATGGGTTAGACTTTAAAAGGGATTTACATTTATTTAGGAGAAAGTAAGCAATGACATCATTGATTATCCTGGTTAAAGTTGATTCACTATTAGAACTGGTCATGTTTTCATCCCCTGAAATCTTGGGGCTATAGGATGAAAGGGCTGTTAAACCTTTATGACAGCTGCTGTGTCTTGCCCAACACAATGCCCCCAGGCACCCTCTGAGGCACTTTCTGTCAATGCACCTATTTATAGAGCCCAGACACTTTTACTGACAACAGTGAGAATTTATGAACCAGCTCACAATCCCTGGTTTGAAAAAAATTGAAAGCCCAAGCCAAAGTCAGTTTCTTACCAATATTTTAGGATTACGTGGCTCCCGTGTGTAGGACAAGGAGTAGATCTCATCTTCTGTGTAAAAGGTATCTAAAGAGGTCTGGAAGTAAAAAAGGAAAACCTGCTTATGCCATGCTTTACTGTCAGGATTTAGAGAATGTCATTGACAAAAATGCATATCTTTTATGGTAAATGAAAGATAAAGCTTCCAGATAACAAATATCTAACAAGAATGGTACTGATAGGTTCATTATTGTAGATGGTGTCCGTCTCTATTAAGAGACAGAATCTACATATTGCATGCGTTTTTATTTGTAAATGTATTTACCGGTAGTTGTATACTCACTGTTAGCAGCAGTATCACATCTTTGTTGGCTTTGAAAGGTGGAATGGACTTCTGGAGTTGCCGAAGCTCCAAGATATGCTGGTACAGACTCTGAAGTTTGCTGACATTGATTTTCCCATTTTCCAAATAATCAGGCAAAGCTTCATTGAGTGATACCAGATCCTTGAGCTGAACACCGAGAATCGGAATCTTAAACCCACCACATTCATTGTAGACTCTCCGATATGTACTGTAGTTACTGCATGAGGACAGTAATTCTGTCATTTCACTGAGTGTCTGCTCAAGAAAAAACAATAATTATTCTAGAGGTTCTTACTAGCCCAAATCATTTACAGCGCAAGCTATATTTATTAAACAGTCCAAGACTGAAAAAGATAGACTATCATGGGAGAACCTGGGTGTTCCAGCAAACTTGAATAGGATTTTCAAAAAAATATTAGTTGGTAAATATCTTCTAGGTCCCATTGATTACCCAGGTTCTCTCATGGCAGGCTATCTTTCACGGTCTTGGGGAGCTTTAATAAATCAGGCCCAAAGTGTTACCATCCCTTAGACCAGCGGTCCCCAACCTTTTTGGCCCCAGGGACCGGTTTCACGGAAGCAAATTTCTCTGAGGACCGGGATTTATCACAGTTAAATATTAGCGGGGGGGGGGGGTGACATACTCTGGCGTCTTCTCTTTTCTCTCTGTGCACCTCTGCTGCTTCAAAGCGATCACATGACATCTGACAGCCAATCGAGCTGCATGTCATGTGCTCGCATTGCTTGTACACAGACTACTGTGTACATTTACCGGCATCTCATACAAACACCGCTGCGGACCACTTCCGGTCCGCGGATGGTGGTTGGGTGCCGCTTCGTTTTCAATCATGGATGATGTACTCGCGGCCCACTGAAAACACCGCCGCGGACCGGTAGTGGGCCGCGGCCCGGTGGTTGGGGACCGCTGCCTTAGACAATATAAAAATAGCACCATAATGTTTAGATGTATTCACTCAAATAATTTTAACTCCAGCTTAAACAGTTCCTTCAAATTTTGTTTAGAATGAGGAAGGGTGAGAACCTGTAAGAAGTTTTCATTGCAACAACCATAATATAGCTTCATACCTGTGCTTCAGACTTGGTTTCCCACCATGGGTCGAGGCATAACTCTTTACCCTCTCATTTCCCTCCCCTTTTTCCAAATCAATTGCACAAATGGTGCAAATCATCACAGATCAGCCTAAAATCCCAAATTTTTTAGGATGATCCATAGTAATCTCTACCCAGGATCCTCTCTTGTGTTTAGGGCATTATGGTGGTGGTAAGTCATCTGCCTTTGAACTGATTTTTGAACATCAGCAGATAAAAGATCCCAGGTGATAAACATTATAAATTATCCAACTGAGACAAATGGATTTTAAAGCGGACCTAAACTAAACTTTGAGCACAGAGCTTCTGTGGATACATACATACATGCATGGTTGCCTTATATTGGGCAATGGGGTAAAAAAATATAAAGCCAATCTCACACGTATGCAGTGAGATTGACACAGTGTGAGGCCGGGTGACGTACGAAGAAGGCAGAAGAAGGAGAAAGAAGATGGCTGCACCCTGATGTTTCCTCTGGGATGAAGGAGTATTCTAGGATGATGCGGGACCCAATCTAGAAAACCACTGGAGGGATCAATGGATATGCAAATGTAAAATCGAGTGAATTTTTCTTTCAGTTTGTGCAGAATTTTATGGATTTGACCCAGTCTACCCCACATCTACTGGCAAAAAAAAATTCTCAATATTGAAAACCAAGGGAACGAAACAGAGAATTTGAAGCTGGTGAATGTTGTACACAATGAACATGCAGCCAATAGATGTAATGGCAAAGCAATGGGTCTGCAGCAAATATCAACCAAATGCTGTCTCATATCCCGACGTGTTTCGCCCTGGCTTCTTCAGGGGGTGCGTGGAGGCCGTTTATTTAACTCGGTCAATGTTCTTCATTGAGAGGAGAATAATCATTTAAGGATAATACGTATTCCAAGCAAAGTCTGGATACAGTGTTAAGGACTGGCAGGGAGATAGTTAATGTAGTTCCGTGCAGAGCGTGCCGCTACACAGAGGGTGCTAGTGTGTCATCTGCTAATTAGAGAGGAAGTCTCATACAAAATCTGCTGCACCCCCTACTCATTTTTTATTAGGTTCTTTATACATTAAACACAAAAAAGTTACGAATTTACGTCTACTGCTGAACTGTTTCCTGTGCTGAAACTACCTTGCAGGAGGGTAAAACCACGGAGCTAAAAGCCAAGAAATCAACTTATTCGAGTCTGTAGCAATGGTTTGTGGTGAAATTCTTAGAATGAGACAATGTGGTGGATTGTGATAGAGTTTAGACTCTCCTGTGTGTTTCTGCAGTCACACTTACTTTATACTGTGACTCACACCCTGACACATATCAGCCCCAGGCCTTCTACCATTTATATATTATTCTTCATTCAAATGTTACACAGTCTCATTCTTTCTTCAAAGTATTTAGAAAAAATATAAAATAAAGTGTAAATTTTAATACGCAGAAAAAAAATATATTTTTTTAAGACTAACTTGTATATTGATAAGGATAATGATAAGGATAGTGCAACACCTTCTTGTCCCCACTGATTTCTGCTAAGCTATCACTGTAATCCCCTTTGTATCACCTGAATGTCCCATGGTGGATCAGACTGACCTGTGTATGCACCCTCTTGCCAGACCTCAGCTCAATAAGTCATCCTAGGAGCACCTCTGATGTTCCTTTAGTACACCCAATAAACCCCTTACTAGGCTGACTGAGCTAGGTCTATATAGTTGCTACAAAGCTGCTACGGAAAAACCTAAACACCCCTCAAAATTTTCTGGTGTCTACATTTCCAAGAGTAGTAGAAAAAAAACTAACTAACTAAAACCCTCTTTAGGTTATTTCAGACAGTTCAGAATCTATTTCACAAATATTTGAACTTTGGGTATGCCTCTTCAAGTTTCTCATGGTCCCATAGGTTAGGAATGCATAGAAGTCAAATAGTCAAACCACAAGTTCTTGGGAGGTGTAGAATTTATTTAATTAAAAAAAATGTTTATAGTGTAAGCCAACAAGGTGTAAGAGTTTAGCAATCCACATTCATCAGGCGAACAACACTTCAACAATTATGCACAATGTATCAATATCATATGGTTTAATGGGCAACAGTCTTTCAAACTGTGGTCTAAATTATGTTCTATGTAGATCAGTGTCTCAGCCAGGGTACTTTGGAAGGTTAGGCGTTCCTTGAACAATGAGCGATTTGTGCCTCTCAAGCTAGTCTTACTGACACCAATGATCTTTTTACATATCTGTAAGTGTGACATTCTTCCCAATGACCAGCAATTCAAGAGGTATTCTTTCTATTGATCAACACAAAACCATAGTGTGATCTGTGCACATAGTAATTATTGCAGGGTGTTCTTGAGACCTGAAAGTAATTTTCAGAGTTCCCTAACATTAAAACGATTGATAAACACTGATGTATAGACTGCATTATGACAGATCTTAAATGGTGTTGGCTTTACAACTGAAATTTTTTTAATTAAATAAATTACAGTTTGAATTTCAGCAAAACATGTCATTTGATGTGCCAATTTCAAATGTTCTTTGTATTAGCGTGGTGCACGCAGTTCCTAGAATTGACTATTGGTTTCTGGCCACTCTTGCTTTACAATGCATCCAAAATGTTAACTTGTGGTTCGGGTTGCCTCTCTTGAGCACATAACAGCAGATTCTATGTGCCTAGGAGTGCCTAAGTGTGCGGTTTTCCACCACAACCACCACAAGAGGCTGCCAATGCAGCCTAAACAATGTAACAGTCAACATTATACCAGTGATAATAAAAAAATGACTGGCAAATGTTCAACTTGTCTATGTAGAAAACACCAAATAATAGTCACTCAATAATTGCACAGAACAAACAACAATGCTGTATCTTAAATGATCCACTCTTGTAGCTAGAAAGCTGCACCCAATTCCCAGGTTGTCCCAACTACAGCAAGCAGTATATTGTGTCTAGGAAGATCTAGGAAGTAGGTGGGTCATCCAACAAATTTATAAGAAATATCAGATTGCTGGAGAATTTTGGCTGAATCCCAGAATTTCTTACTCACCTTTAATACATCTTGTGACAGGTGACTATGTGTCTCCTTTAACCTGGAAATGGCACTGTGGCACAGTCCTCCAATCACTGCCATCAGGGTGTTAAAGTTCTGCAGCTTACGGAGTTTCTGTAATTTAACAAATTTAATTAATTAAAGAATATTATTGTAACCTCAAAATTCCCTTTGGGGCTATATGTTGCATCACAGTTTACCCACAGACAAAACTAAGCTATTGTGGCCCATGTGATATGAGACAGCATTTGCACAATGTATGTGTCAGCGAAGATATAATTTTTAAAGTAAAGGACTTACTGACAAACAAAGGATTTTCTTATTTACTTGTTCTAAACAGGCTAAGAATATTCTGGCAATGCTTAACAAAGTCTATATTAGATTACAGTATTTTACTGATGGGAAAAATGTATCTGATCACTATATAGGGAAACATTCCTCTTTGTCTCTATAGGTACAGGGTATGGTCCTCCTGGTATTTCTGGCTCTGGTTTGTTGCATTCAAGTTAGGAGTTTATGCTTAAAGTAAATAAGAAATTTTTGAATATGACAAACAACTGGGAATGTAACATAGGCTAAATGAGAAAGTTAGCAATTATTACTAAGGATCTAGATCTGGTTTTGTCACGTTGTAATGCTGTGTATATGGCAGGAGGTAATGTCACTGTGCAGGCTAGCGTGCTAATAAATGTTACAAACCTTTTGGTGGCGGAAAAATTGAGAAATATCTCAGAACTGCTCATCTGGCATTTTTTGAATACCAACCCCCTTCAAGTGTGGTTTAAACAGGCCACATGTTAGATGTTGCACAAACACACTTTAAAGAAGTTTAAACACAAGTACACATGTAGGCAATGAGCCTGATTTTTTAAGCCCTCTAAAGCTGCATACACATGTTCAATTATTGACTAGGGACTAACGGCTAAGGACTGTGCGATGCATGAAGGAGTGCTGTACAGTGCTGTTCTGCTTTATGGAGAGGGGAGGGGGAGGATGATGGAGCGGCACCCTGCTGCGCTCTTTCCCCTTTCCCTTGCATTAGGATCGTTCGTCCTCCATGGTCCGTGGATCCGCCAGGACGGCCGTTCAGACGATGGATGACACACGCCAGATTCTCGTCCGATATCGACCCTGAACCGATTATCGAGCGAGAACCATTGGACGTGTGTACGTAGTTTAAGATTGGAGAAGATAGACTATCATGGGAGAACCTGGGTGACCCAACAAACTTGGAATAGATCTGGTCCAGGATTGGAAACATTTGCCAACTAATAGCAAATTATTTTTTAAAAATCTATTCCAGGTTTGTTGGATAATCCAGGTTCCCCCATTATAGTCAATCTTTCCCAGAGCTTTAATAAATCAGGCCCAATGCAACAACAACTAGACAAGTACTAAGATTGTGTTTGCTGACAGTACTACTTGGCTGACCTGGAACAAGTTCGTCAAATGATTCCATTTACTTGTGGTGAAGCTTCTTCCCTTATGCATGTGTAGTATAGTGTGTTTTTTCTGCATCCATCAATATAATTTTTTTTTTTAATTTGCTATCAACAGAGTGGATGAGAAACATTCAGAATGGGGTTTCCATGTTGCAGATATGTTCAAAATGTCCAAAACTGAACAATACAGACATTTTTGTAAGTTTAATAATAATTTTAGTGCATGTAATAGGCACAAAGACACACAATTTGCCATGTGTTTTGTCCTAAATATTTTCACAGGACACAAAATCTTCACCCAGTCTATTTCCAGGTGTTGGATCTTTACCCATCTTGATTGGCCAGGCTGGAATGATAGGATACCTGGCATATCACTAGGGATATGCTGGGTATCCTGTCATCCCCTAGGGCTGAATGGAACAAATTAACTCCCACATGCAGAAGTTCCATCATTCTAGCCTGGCCAATCAAGATGGCTAATGATCTGATACCCAAAAGAAGACCCATTGAAAAAGGCGGAGTCCATATTGGAGTGAGAAAAGGTGAATCTAAAAAAAAAAGATGCAATCAGGTAGGTTGTCTGGTTGCAATATTTTTATATAGGTAAGGTTTCATTATACTTTAAATATATGCGTCACCAAAGTTGGAAAGGATAGGGAAGGTTAGAATGCCTGTAAAGTGTTTTCTGGTGTCTTCATCCCTTCTAGGGAGATTCACTCTCGATATTTGTCCTGGGACAACAGAAAGTAATTACTACCAAACAGTCTGAGGGGATTTCTCACTTAGTTTCTCTAGGACACAATAAAAAGCTGACAGGGGCTATAACCATTCCTTTCAGTCACAGAAAACTGAAAAAAAATGCACAACATGTCAAAACAAACAAAAAGGAGTTGGAATAAAGAGTTCTACTTAGTTCTCACCTGGGTCACATGGATGAATTTGGTGAAGACTTCAGCTCTTTGTTGTGGAGTTGGACGGTTGAGGATCATGAGTTGAACCCATTGTGAAATGCTGTTACATAGGGAGACCGATCGTTCTAGCTGCGGGATTTCTCGCAGTGAACTCTGTAATGTGTATCTTCTATAGTCTAAATGCTGACGCAGAGAGGTCATGATTAGATAACAATAAAAATTCTGCATCTTTTTTCCCACTTTTTCATCCCTTCTACACATTTAGCTAAACAGGACCATATAGAGCTGTGTATGCATTATAGGTTTTTTCATGTTTTTACCTAATATTAGCTACTCAATATAAAACACCTATTCACAGAGGTCAATAGCTGAAGCTAAATTTTACACATCCAGAATGGGTCAGAGAAATGACACTTTTCCTTCTCTGCTCATGCAGGGTCGCATGGAGCTTATTTGAAATCTGAAGGCAAACAAACTCTGCTAAACTTTTTTTTCAGCAAACCAATTATTTTCATTACAACCAAGGAAGATGCAGTCTCTCGTAAAAAAAAAATATTACATATAAAACATCTGTCTAAAAACGTTGATCTAAAAAAACAATAAAATACAATTGACCCAAACCTATTGTATGTTACTTTTATATAATTATGTTATGATGGCATAACATTACACATGAAACATACTACAAACTGTAGTTCATTTTGACCTACAATTAATGCATAAACACACAAATTTTAAGTATGTAGAGTACATGTAGTAAGTGTCAAATGTCATATAAAGAAATCTTGCAAAATATAGCTTTATCAACAAACATTGCCAAAAAAATCAGTCTGCAGTACTGAGATGCAACCATTTTCCTAGGATGAACAAGTTATTATTATGTTCTGTTTTCCATTTTTAGAATAATTTTACAACTGTTGGTAATAAACATGCACATTTTCTGTTTCCATATGCATCAAGTCCAATATCATCAGGTACTGAAACATATATTTATTATATTATGTATATATTGAAATATGAATAAAGTTTATGATTTTTTTAAATTAACAGATCAACATAATTCCAAGATCTGATAAGGAACTGTCCAATTTTTCTGAATTCCTCCCTTTAGTAACAGACTCATCAGAAATGTTGATTTCCATTTGTCAAATGTAGGTTAGTTATCACCTAACCAGGTCACAGGTATTTTGTGAAGGCTGTCTTTGGCAGTAGGAGAAAAAACCTGGAGATAACTTTTTAATGATCACCTATGCTATTAGGACATGCTCATATCTCCTTAATGTTAGATAGGACTTCATCATTGCTTTATTCTCAATCACCCTTTCATTCCTCCTTAGGGCTGATGCAATTATAACTACATGGGTAAGCACTCTATGGAATGCTATCTACCATAGTCCATTCAGTTCAACCACAAACAAATAAACATACTCAAAACCTGTATATTCCAAATAGATCCAAATATGCACAGATGATCCAGAGGAAGGCAACAAAACAACAATTTATAACCTATGGTTCAATTTACTCCAACAGTGAAAAAAAATCTTTTCTGATTGCTTGAGGCAATTGCATGTTCTTTGGATCAACAGTGCCTGGTGTCATTCCTTTTACTCTTCAATACCCAATACATTCTTGCTCCTAGAAAAGCATCTAGCTTTTTCCTAAAACAATCTATAGAATTAGGGCTAAAAGCAGCGAAGATACACTTCACTTTATCCTGCTCAATGACTAATAAAAACTATGTCCGAAGACAAAGGCCACTGTGCTTGATGTCTTTATATTCTATAAAACTTCTCCCTCTGATGCTTAGCTTAATCATAACAAGTATCACTTAAAACCCTTGTAGATAAGCTAATGAATGTTTTTTTAATTATGTTATTTTACCTGGACAATCATTTTATCATCTAAATGTTAAAAATCATTAGGAACCATAATCATGTCTCTATCATTTAAGACAGGATTATGGTTAATTAAAATTATGTGTATTTATTTAGTTGTGCTTCCTGTAAAATATCTGGTAAGTATGTTTCCATGCTTTATTTTAATGTGTCAGATAATATACACAAGATTCTGGATTATGAATATTTTAGACTTCTTGCTTTCATACAATAATTCTGTTTTGTTGTAGGTTTTGAAAAATGTTACCGTAATCCTGCATAAGCATTTAAACTCCAGGTAACTGAGATGCTCTGCCAGTTCTGATGGTTCCAGGTGATCGAAAAGAAGGGAGACTTTCCTCTTCTTGTTAAAACTTGGAGACTCTGGAAATGTCCTTGTGTTTTCTTGGTCAAATCTGGCATGAAAAATGATAAAAAAAGAAAAATAAACAGTGAAGAATATAAAAGCATGTGAAGAAAACATGAAGGAAATGTAGAAAGATAAGTAAAATTTTCTAAAATAACTTGAAAAGAAAGATTTTAGAAATATGAATTACAAAAACTCATTACATGCTTGATGTGTCAAGACTTTGTCGGTGGTCACTTGACCTTCTGCGGTCTTTAACTACCTCCCAAAAATCACACATTAGCTCTTCCAGTTGACTGTCAAGCCGGAACATCTCTGGATAGTGATTGATCCAGAACCTGTAGGTGAAAAACATATGTACAGACATAAAGAAAATCTGCAGAAAAAAATATGTTGCAATCATGTTACAACCTTTAAGGCCGACAGTTATTGGCTTAAATATTTTTCAGAGGGGATGGAAATCTCCATGATAGCACTTACAATATAACCTACTCCTTGTTGATAGAATTGTGGGTTTTAGGTACCATGATTTTGACATCACATTGAGTTGAAAAAAGACTGGCATAGCAGTACTGAACAATAAAGAAACTGTCAGATTAAAACTATAGGTGAGAGTTTAGTTTTTGTATTTAACTAGGTTAAAAGTTATGCTAAACATTAGATTGAGGGTGGGGATAGGATTACGTTTTGCTAC
>NC_092871.1:16517764-16535983 GCF_032062135.1 Pyxicephalus adspersus
ACGGATGGACGATCGCAGCGGGACCAGGTAAGTGATCGATAAACCCGAACTTTTCTCACTGTATTTTCATACAGTGAGAAAAGTTCGGGCTTATCGAAAATAGTAACTTTTTTTAGCCCGTACCAAGGTCGGGCTTATCGGTCAGGTGGTTATGTACAAACCTACAGTCCCAATCCCGTATGTAACCTGGGGACTACCTGTATAGCAAATAGAATTCCCAGAAAAATCAAGACTATAGGCCTGATTTAATAAAGCCCTTCAAGCCTGGAGAGGATACACTTTCATCAGGGAAGCTGGGTGATCCAGCAAACCTGGAATGGATCTGGTCTAAGATTCAAAACATTATTAAACCAGGTCCAATGAGAAAGCTATTGATGCTGTTCAAAAAACACTAAAACAGTATTAAAGTAAGAAAGAATACTTGGTCTGAAATCAGAAACCTCAAACCAGAAAAACAACACAAGGTTTATCTTTATCTCTCCAATTACTTCATTTGATCACCAATCACATTCAAATCCTCAATGTAGGTTTAAGTCTGGGAGAGAAATCTTTATGCTGACATTTTTTTTACAACAATTTGTATGGCACAGACAGTAATGGATCTGCAGTCACAATCCTGTCCTGCATCACAATCAGAGGTTTTAGAAACAACAGATTATCAACAAAAGGACGGGCAATACATGGATGAAACAATCAAGTGCTGGGCTAAAAGTCTCTGCTCCCTCTGCACTTCTTACATTTTACCAAAGGCTACCTTCACATATTTAATAATGGTCAGTTCTCCAAAACTTATGCATGTTGGAACTGCAATGATGAAGCAATATTTCTTTCCAGGGTGTGTTCTAACAAGAAACATGCTGACATATGAACAGTCCAGAGTGAATAGGGTTGATGACTCATCAGTTTGTTGCTGCTTCTTCATTGTGCACGCAGCAAGAACAAAGCAGGAAGGTAAAACCAGTGTATTCCCTCCCTCTAAAATTAGTGTCAGCCATTGGCTAATACTCTTTCGCAGTGGAATACCTTCTGCAGACAAGACAGATCATATATGTATACTTTACCACTCTTGATACTATAAAGATTTATTGGCATCTAGATAAAACAATGATTTATTAAAATATGTACTCTTTATTTAGTACAACTATATATTAAGTACCAACACTTTTTTGCAGCATATTTCATGGTATAAAGTGTCTGCATATCCCCCATGTAAAATACTTAATCCATGTGTATCATAGATGTCATCATTGTTCATATAGTACATCAACATAGTGAGGTTAGGCGGCAAAGAGAAGACCGCAAGAGAGCAACCAAACAGCTAAGGCTCCATGTGTTGCATGGTTGAATAAGCTACAACTTCAGGAGAACAATATATACCCAATTGTTACGAACAAGATGGTACTTAGAACGATCCCCATCCAGCAAGACAAACCAGTGGGTAATGCATACCCTAATTTTAAATTCATAAATAATATTATCAAAGGGTTGTTATAATCAATTAGTCAAAGCACCCTGTAACAGAGCGTAACAGAAGATCTGTCCCGTGTGAATGAAAATCCATTAAACCTTTTTTGTTGTGATGCACAGGACAAAAATGTAGCCAAGAAAACACTAAAAGATGTAGGCTTACCTTAGAAAATGGCATATCTGGTTCTTCCTTTGGGTCTGATCTTCTTCCCTGTAGGTAAGTAGTAGTCAAGGAACCCAATAACCGTATAAATAGATAAAAAGAAAATAATCTATGTATATGTCCCATATGAGGGCTTTATGTCAGTGTTGATAAGGATATAGTTGAAGAAGTTTCTGGGCAAACTCGGCTGATGGCACCACCCAACTGTGCATGACAAGGATCATGTTAACGGTGTCTTCATTTTTCCAGAGCCTTCCATCTGCATCTTTTCAGTCACCAGAGGCAATGCAAAACAAGTAAGATCTGGTAAATGCATTGAACATCTAACATTCATGATAAGGACGGATAACCCAAAGGGCTTATTAGTGAATATCAAATTGTCAGATATATAGGTAACACATTGGCTCAGTGGCTAGGAATCTTGCATTTGCATAGTTGGGTCCCAGGTTGGACACTACCTGTAAGGGGTTGGAATGTTCTCTTCTTGTTTGCATCGGCTTCCTCTGAGCACTCTGGTTTCCTCCCACATCCCAAAATCAAGTAGTTAGGTTAATTGGCTTCCACTCAAAATTGTTTTTAAACTGTGAAAATTATATATGGCTATGGTAGGGATATTAGATTCTGAGCCAATATGAGGGACAGTTAGTGACATGACATGAGTTCACTGGGCCATTCAGTCCACAGTTCTGCAAACTTTAATTCCAGAGACTCACAGTTTATGCAAAGTTTACAATTTGCACCTAAAATTTGAAATTAACTTACTATACCAAAACACCATCCAGCTTATACAATACAAAACTATCCATATTTGCTGCAGGCTTACAGTTTTATCTATGATGTACCCAATGAAACCATTGTTGGTTCACTGGTGCAACCTATATCTCGATACAAAAAATATTAAACAGAAAACTACTAAATCATCTTAATAAAGTAGGCATAAAGTATTTTGGTGACCCTAAACAGAAATTTTCTGGACATACAAAGGTAGAAGTTCTTGCAGTCAGTCCCAGAATAACTTAGAAGATGCATTTTCTTTATATCTTGTTCTCCAAATAGCTTTCTACCAAAAAATGGTTGTATAGGAACAGATCTGTGGGACTGTAAGAAGATTGTCATCCTTAAATCTTAGGCCACATTTTATATGTGTAGTGAGAATGAACATACAAACTCACTTCTCAACTCACCTACAACCCACCCCAACTGTTTCTATATATCTTTAAAGAGTCCAAGTGCCAACTTCAAAAGTGGCTCAGGAGGCAACTCTTCTTCTTGCATTCGGCTTTCTTCTTCCTTTTTATAAAACGGTCTAGATTAGATCCATGGTATCTACTTACCAAATGACTGAATGCATTTCTCCATAAGTTCATCCAGGCTGCAGCCTTTCCCTAGTTGTTCCAACGTGACAGTCATGAAAGCCTTGTTAATCTCAGCTGGGCTTGGACATGTCATACGTCTTCTCCTCCTGCTCTGACAGTGGCGACTTTTAACAAGGAGGTTGACTCCATTGCTGCTTATCACTTGGCTTTCCTGGCGTGATTTTCTATAAACACACATATTAAATGCCATGTTATTATTATTGTATACGTTCATCTGGCAATAGCATATTACCTGGGGTATATCTGTGGTTTTGCTATCTCCCAGACTTCCCTGAAAGCATTTAGAGGCCAAATTCAAGCAAAAACAGGATCTTATCTGTGTCTAAACTGCTGAAGGTGAGATTTTATGACAGTTTGGGGCCCCAACCTAGCCATGTCATAACTATAACTCTATCCAAACAGGATACAAAATGTTCTGTATATTCAAAATTTTGAAATGTAAGCCTTCATTTTGCAAACTGTGATTAGACAGAATGGAGATTTACAGGGAGATTTCCTAAATACCTTGACTGGGCAGCAGTCTTTAGAATGAGGACACAAAGGTAAGGGTAATGTAGATCATGATATTTGTCTCGCCCATCCCAAAAAACAAACTTTTCTGAAAAACTTCATAAAAATAAAGAAATGTAAATTAAACACAACTTGATACTATATACATTCACCAGTGTCTTCCTCTGTTTGCATCTCTTAGATTTTCTGTGTCATCTCCCTAACCATCAGATTATCATTTTCTCTGCATGTTTTGTGCTAATGCTTTAGGTGCCATTATAAACATATCGGTACTACAAAGTGTTGGTAACCACAAACGGCATAGCGGAATGCACCCCTTTCACAGAAGCTTACATTTACCCAGTACCACTTAATTTAGGTCTCCTTATCTTGAAATATATCTCCATCTTAATCATTTTTTATAAAGAGTAGGAAGTGATTAGAATATCTGTTGGATGTTTCCTACTACCCGGGACAGATTTCCCCCATACTTCCCTAGTGACATAAATTTTACTAGACAGGGCAGATAATCTTTAAAAGCAACACTTAGGGTTCTATCTATTAACTAGGATATCAGATATGCCCTTAAACATTCCCTAGTGGGAATCTTTCAGTTCCATATGTTTTAATGTTAGTAATTCATATGCACCAGAGAATGTTTGCGGGAATGTCAGATTCCTTGTTTTATAAATGGACCCCATACAGAAATAACAGGTAAAATGACACCCCTATGAACATTCTTTTGTTGACCGTATCCCTGCTCTAAATTTTCTCAGATTTTCTGTCTGGTAAAACTGTTGTAATAGTGAGGACAAATCCTTCCAATGGAGCTCCAAATAGCAGTAAAACCAGTTTAGAAATCAACTAGGATAGGCCAATACTGGAAAAAGGGTCAGATGCAGGGAGGTAGTGGTAATGCGTAGTTGAGGTATGTAAACTTACTCCATGCACCTGTTCAACCCTATAGAGTGGTAAAAGTATAACTAAACCCACAAACAAAAATGTCTTGCCGTTCTAAAATGTGTTGTCTGCATTGTTTTTCCTTTTCTATCATCCTGCCAGTAACACAGTTCCTGTCCTGTGGTGATATCCTTCACTTACTGTACATTATTCATTGTACATTATCTATGGAGCAGCATTGTCACCCAAGGGCAGGAAGTGTGTTAGAAATACAGAACACTTGCCTCTCTATTCCCCATGATATAGAGAGGTGTTTTTTTTATATTTTATAAGGGAAAGCTGTCAGACAGGTTTATAATGCTTGAATGCTGAATCCAAGGGTATCCTTGTTCACACAAGAACTGGTCCATTTTTTACAAATATTTAATTCTGTTGCCATAATTTGACCTAGCACCTTGCTGTAGTGATGGCTCTTAATGAACTAACGTCTGCAGATTTGACAGCGGTAATCAGTAATCGGTAATTTTTTCTCCATGGGGCTGTAGTGGGTAGAAGATACCTGTGGTGCCTCTTGAAAGGCAACTGCAGCACAAACTCATTTTCAGTCTCAACTGTAATATTATATGGTTATTTATGATATAATAAATATTTATCAATGAAACCTGTCACAGTAGCACAGGATTCCACTCTAAAATATCATATCATGCTGACCATCTTCCTTTAATATTTGGAGTCACTGACCTGTAAGTGTGCTGATTGAAACTTCTGACGTTACTCCCAACTTTCCTGATCTGCACACATTTCAAAGTCAGTGACTCAGGAAGCATTTTGGCTGGTAGAATTTTCAGGAAAAAAGTCATATGGCAGTTACCTGCATTTCTCCCATTACATGTTCCCTTTAAATCCCTGCTACCAATGGTGAGTCATAAGCAGCAATAATTCAGAAGTTTTTACATTTGTGAATTAAATCTCTAAAAGTAGAAGATTTAAAAAGTCAAAAACACTATACCAGGGCTGATTTATAATGGAGACTGGATATTGCAATAAGCTTCCCTTTTTGCACACCAAGGCCTGAATTTTGTAGCCAGTTCAAAATTGTGGAACCAGCAAAGTTCTACCAAGTTCTCTTTGTGTTAATAGTCATGTGCGTTCCATAGGTCATATGACCAGGCTCCCCTTCCTTGCATTTGTTTTTCTGCTTTACTCCTTTGCTGCCGTTTTTTGCATCTCGGAACCATTAGAGCGCAATGCACATTTATTAAGTACACTGCTTTGCTTTATAAATGTGCATTTTGTTTAATCAGTGCAACCCCTGCCTTCTAAAAAATGCCTTAGTAGCCAATAAAAGCAAGCCAACAAATGCAAAGCAAGCAAATGCCAACAATGTAATTTTATGATATTGCCTAAATATAAACCACTACCTGAATAGTTATACTTCTTTGCTTGATTTGCATAATGATTGTAGCTATAGGGAAAAGAGAGTTGAACTTTCTGACACCCATAGGAGTGAAGCTCATGTATCCAGGGCCAAAACTTTTATTAGTAGGGAGAGGATTAAACCCACCAATGCCTCCAATAGAAGACCTCTCTTCTCATTTTGGTGACACCTCAATAGTCATTAGGACAAGCAGGGAAGATGAATTTGCCATGAGTCTTACTCCATTTAAATCTAAGTACGTCACCCAAAAATATAATCTACATACAGTTACAGTTTTATATCTGACACAATGAGACCCGGTGAGGGTTATCGCACCTGATGTATAAAAAAGTGTTTCCCTGTGCCCACACAGACCACACCGGGGTCTGTCTTTCTGTTTCAAAATTAGTAACCTAAACCTGTATACTGCACCACTCCATAACAGAAAAAAGCAGAAACCAGGCAAAATAAGGAACTGATCTCTTTCATCTGTTGGAGCGGTTGATACAGTCGCCTTGTAACATGCCATCAAAGTTCCAAACCAAACACTCAAAATATGCCCCGCAGACAAATCACAGACGTCAAAAGACAAATGCAAAGTATGCCAGAACTGCTAGCCAAAGCTAAGAACCCAGAATCCCTTGGGTGTCACCCAACATGGAGCAGGCACACTCACCTCTTGCTGTCCTTGCGATTCATGTTGCTGAAAGGTTGGGGGGATAGAAGCAGAGGCTACTGGGGTCTGCAGAAGTCTTCTTTATAGATGTCGCCTTCTTCAGCCCCCCGTATCATAAAGCAGAGGAGAGCTGGGGCACTGTGACTGACAGGGGAGTGTCTCAGTCATATAAAGAGGAACCGTCTGCAAAGTGTGTCACTAACAGCACATACAGAATACACACATCTCATACCAAGGCTAACCATAACTTACGAAACAGGCAACTAGTTGCTGCATGTCTGAGATGTTAACCCCTCTCCCGTACAGATGTTATTGCACCATATTGCGGAATATCTCTGGGGGGTGAAAAACACCACGGCACTGATGGAATTCTCAACCAGAACCTGCAGAATGGAGAAAAAATGTTTACTGAAAGCCTATTTATTTAATGGAAATGATCTATATATCTGTCACTTTATTATCTATAAATCTTTTTATTATCTATCTATTGTTTGTATATTGATCTCTTTATTATCTTTATATCTATCATTTTATTATATGTTCTATTATCTTTAATAATTATTGCAAGTATATATCTACTGTATTTATCTAATATAATTTCTCTATAAATCACAAGATCTTTTATCTATCTATCTATCTATCTATCTATCTATCTATCTATCTATCTATCTATCTATCCTAATCCCTTTAATGCCTATAGATCTATCTTCTATATATCCTATATTTTTTCTTTCTTTCTATCAATCACTTTATTATCTATCTGTATGTATATTGATCTCCTTATTATCTATCTATCCATCCACAAGGTTCCTTTACCTTTATTTTTATTTAGTAAGATATTATTTTTATGCAGATATGTTTCATGTTGAAGTATGTATACATTTTTATGGGCCCCTCCGTCTATTTGTTTGTCATCTATCTACTTGTTACTCTATTGACATGTATCTATCTATCTATCTATCTTCTAACATTATTAAACTTTATTTTAAGTTTAATTTAAACAGTCAACATATTATGCAGTGATGTACATTTGCACAATAAATAGGAGTTGCAAATGACAGATGAATACAAACCATTATCACCTATCTATCTACATTAGGAAACAAACAGATCTGATTAGACCTTAAAGGCTCTGAGATTTTTATTTCTTCATGCAAAGAAATACTTAGACTGTTACCGCTATTCTGAACATGCTGGTTGGCTGCTATCCAAAGCCTTTAGATAAATATACAGAAATTATATTAAATTGTGAAGAAAGGGACTTACCCACATCATAGTCATCTAATGGGGGTGAGATATGGTGCCTTGGGCTAGCTTGGATCACGTTTGACTTGAAATTAGTATCAAAGTTAACAACATGTTGCTAAAAGTTGTAGTAAAATTATTAAAATGTTCCATCTATGTGTGCATCTTTCTTTATGTATCTTTCTATCTATCCATCCAATTATCAATAGCTTATCTATCTTTTTATTTTCTATCAATTAATTTATTATCTATCCTTTACCCATTTGAAAAAGTAAAACCAAAAGTCCCCAGGTCAACAAAAAAGTCACCACTTACCTCTCCAATGTTCTTCAGTGGCAGAACGATGTTCAGTAATAAATTATAATAATAAAAAGATCATTAAGGAAATTGTTTATATGGATTACATGCAGAGATTTACCCCGCAATACTTTTTTCTGCCACTAGATGTCCTCATTTAACTCACTTCCTCTGAGCTTAGGTTGTCCTGGATGTGCCGCAGTTTGTGAATGGACAATGCAAAGAGAAGTAGCACAGCAATGAGCAAAGCTCACTGTCACTCTGATTTCTCAGCATACCATGGTACAATACATCAAATAAATGTTTATGCTGCTAAATCCTTTCACAATTCAGCCCTGCTGTACGGGGACTATCAAAAGTCAAATTCAAGAACTTATACTACTTGCATTTGAAAACAATTTATGTAATCATGTGTTTATGTTTACAGAGCTGCATTCATTTGTGATTTTCATATATTTCCAAAGCCCAGTGCTCATTTTGACCTGGCAAGATAACCTAGCTTGTTCACTCACACAGGGACTGGGGCAGCTTCTCTGTGCACCCTAACTTAAAATGCCAGGCTATGCAGAAAATAACCTCTCCCCATTTAAATGAGCCCTGAGCCCTTGCAGTGCTGGGATAACCCCAATACATTGGAAGTTTTTTTTTCAATCTTGGATTTAGCCTTAAATAACACAGGTCAACAACAAATTAGTTTTTATAATCATCAGAAACCACAGCAAACTTTCATCCCAGAAACCTTGTTAGCAATAACTGAATGTCCTGGTGAAAACGTTCTCTTTGTTCATCACTCACCATACCAAGATTTTCCGGGAAGAATTCTAGATGTGAGTGCAAAAAATGTATTTTTAATTACATGCGACAACCCAGTTTCTGGTATGAATCAAGCAGATTCTAAACTCCTTCCTTGTATGCAGGAGATATATGGTTGCCCAGGACATTTTCACACAGCCACTTGAATGCATCCCAAGCTTCTAGCTCAGCTGCTGTGAGAGACTGTTTGAAAACATCATCCTGCAAAACATACTTGGTCTGTGGCCCTATAAATATCTCTTCCTTCATTTTTGCAGTGCTTATGTTTGGAAACTTCTCGACAAGGTACTGAAAACCCATGGAGTTTGATTTACGCAAGGCCTTTACAAGGTTCTTCATCAAGCCTAACATGATATGGAGAGGTGGCAGAAATATTTTATGCGGACCAACCAGAGGCAGAAACTTGCCACTGCTTGTTCCAGGCTTATAGGTATCTCTTGGTAGCCAATCACGCTTGACATAATGGTCCCCCGTAGATCGGCTGTCCCACAGGCTGAAGAAAAAGTAATATTTTGTGAATCCTCCTTGCATTCCCATCAGAAAGCCAATGACCTTTAGATCCCCACAGATGTTCCACAGATGATGGTGTGTTTTATACTGGATTGCTTCAAGTAGTAACTTCATGTTGTTATAGGACTCCTTTAGGTTAACGGAATGGGCAATCTGTAAACTAAGTTTGGAATTACCATTATGCAGTAAGACTGCTTTCCAGCTTCTTTTAGAGGAATCAATGAAGATATGCCATTCAGATGGAACATGCGCTTGTGACAAACTGTTTATATCATTTATATCATGACAGCAGCACAGTGCGCCATCACTAGTGAAGAACGTTGTCAAGTTATTATTTCATTTTCTGTAGTGAGTTACAGTTACACCCTCTGCAAGCAAGTGCTTCTGTTTAAGCCTTGAAGCAAGAAGTTCTGCTTTGTCTTTGGAGAGATTCAGATCACGAATGAGATAATATAGCTCTACTTGTGTAAGGGTCTCCGGTTCTGAATCTTCATCGGCCAAGTAGTCAGGATCAGATGATTTGGGGCTGTAACTGGCTGCAACTCCAGCACATTACTCATCACCTTCTACAGAAGCAAGTCCATCATGTGGTGGTACCGGAACTGGCAATGATGGGGAACAGGCCTAATTGCAGAATCGAGGCTGGGATATACAATTTTGTGCTTAGTTTTACCTAAGAATCTACTTTTGTTGACGCAGCAAAAATAGCAGTTGATTAGATGGTCTTGTGGTTCTCTCCACACCATCTGAATTTCAATTGACATTGCTGCTTTACGCCGATTTAGCCAATCACGCAGTCCATTGAAACAACTGGTACAGATGACATGTGGAGCCCAGGATTTATCCAGGTCACCAAGTAGACAGCCGAAATACAATTTGTATATCTTTTTAAGTTCTGTGGTAATTTGGCGACGTTTTGCTTTCGTTGTGAATGAACCACACACGTAACAGAAACTGTCCGAGTCATTAAGGCAATTTCTAGGCATAATGGCAAATGAAATCAATCGCAGTTAGTGTGGTCTCTAACCTTAAAAAAGAAAACTGTTGTTGAATGTTGTAATATGTTAAGGCTATTTATAGCGAATTTCACACACTATATAATTAGCAGCATCACCAAAACCAGACGTGCTAGAGAAAAACTGAACACGAGATTTGAAAATACTACAAAGCCCACATAAAATTATATCTGATGAAAATGACATGTTGACCTGTGTAATACAACACATCAGATGCTTGTAAATTCTAGTACCAGTGCCGTTCTTCACAAAGTCTGACACATATATGGTGGTTTCAACTTGTGACAAAATGTTACAAAGTTGCAGTCTTGATTATTGGGGTACAAACTGAATATATTGAGGGGAAACTGAGGATTTTTTTTCCTGCATGCAGCAGACTAGTTACATCATCTCAGTCAAGATAAGATGACTCGACAGGAACTAAAAGACTTTCTTATGGAAATCTTTCAATAGCAATAGCTGTCTATACCTATGTACGAGTGTCACATTTATATCTAGAAATGATCAGGATCCAGAGACACTAGAACGTATGAGTGCTGTACAGTTCTCTGGAGAGCAGAGGAGGAGGACCAACGGGAGGCACCTTGCCATGTCCCCTCCAAAGGAAATAGCAGTGATCATCCCCACTCAGTCATTTATTGATCCGCCATGATGGATCGTTATACAACGTCGGGGGACTCACATTTTAGACATTTTGCCCAAGGATGTTTTCCTTGCAAATTTAGGATAGTTAAAATGAGATTCCAGAGCCACCGCAAATCACATTTATTTCCCAAAATTGGGCTCAAAAAAATTTGCAGACCAAACAAATTTTAAAAACATCCAAATTGCCATGCACACTTACATTACTTACATTAAAAATATGCCCCTACAGACTGAGCAGAGGATCCCACATTTGTACTATGAACTCCTCAATGTTCTGCTATGCGGTGTCTCCGGCCATGAATCCGGACCGGCTTTTCCTCACCACTTGGAGAAGGTGTAGGAACCTGTCCCAGCATGCATTGCAGTTGCAGTAATTTTGGGGAAGTTTATAGGTGAGTGTTTGCTTGGTTTGAAGAGTGAAAATTCGTTATTTTCTCTGCTTACTGATGTTCAAATGTATAGAGAACTTTGTAGTATTCTTCATTGTAAGATGCAATTTTCAAAAGATTACTTTTAGCCCTAATCATATTTAAATAGCATGCTTCAAGTTTTTGATTGCAGGGGCACATACATGGGAGACAGCAAATCCAAGTGCTATTATGAATGGATGTCTTATTAGGGGGAATATTAGTCTTTTACATTTATGTGAATCACTGTTAGGGACAGTTTGGGCAAAATAGACAGATAAGAAGTGGGGGCCAAAATACACAGCATTCCAACACCTCCCTGCTATTATACTCCCTCAAACCAGCCCAAATTATCGTAATATAATGCAAGATCATGTTTAACACCAAATTATCCTTGCAAATCATATGTGAACCCTGTTAATAAATTTGTGCAGGAACCAGTCTGTCCTGTTTTATTATTCATTTCAACTTTTATTTGTAAGACTGTGTTTAGATGGATGGGTTATTCCAAGCAGTACTCCGCTTTAAATTAGTACTGGACTCCTAAAATCCCTGATTATATTTTAAATTAATGGGAATTCCCCCTATTTTTTTTGCAGTTTTAGGATATTGTAGTTTTTCAAAGGCCCCTTGCACTATCCCAGCCATCTGCTACCATAGACTTAAATGGAAATGCTTTTTTTTCCCCTTTTTTTTTGAGAATGGGAATGCTTTCTGTGTGCATTACCAAGTTCATTAGGAAGCAGATGACCATTATTTTTTGTGATATGTAGCAAAGGACTGGTATAACTTGCTAGAACCTTGCTCCCAGGTGCTTAATTTAACTGCTATGTGCCTGGGAGCAATGATGAAGACGTCTTGCAATGCATTTAATGCTCTAGTAAGCTGTTGCAGTGACTGCACAGTTCTCGACTTTCCAACTAATACTTTCACCTTTATATTTGTAAGTCTTTGCAGCTTTTCTCTCCAGGGATGGTGTCATTCTATCATATTTATTGGGGTAATATGTAGCTGATCATATTGCGTGTTCATATTTAGACATCACACTATTCTAAGCATGCTTGAATGATGAGATTTGTAAAATTAGGACAATGTTCCCTAGGTTTGTAATCTAGGAATTGAACTCTAAAGATCCCATGCTGTTCTGATCATGAGAGCCACAGGTCCTTCAGTTGTCATAATCCAGCATTTAAAATCCTTGGGGATCAAACTGCGGCTGCCAAAGAAGACAGTCAGTCCTGATGTCCAGGTGAGGAAAGAAATTCTACAGAAAAACGATCCAAAAACCCATGAACCCATATTCATCAGATACTTTTTTTTCATTTCAGAGAAAATCATCCAGTGGAGGACTGTTTGGGGTCCCCCTTCAGTCTCTTCCACCCAGCACAAACGGGGACGTCCCGCAGTGAGTTTTTTTTGTTTGACTGTATTGTTGGAGTCCAAAATATCAAATTACTATAAAAACTAAATATCACAATATTGATGACACCTACTTTTTCTTACTATTCAGACATGTTTTAAAGTAAACCATTAAAGGCTGGATCCAAAAAATGTTATTGGTGGGGCATTCTTTCACCTTTCAAAGCTAATTCTGTAAGGTGCCACTGCCCAAATGTTGCAAGAAAATTTAACCATGAGAACAAAATCAACCAGCTGAGATCAATATTTAGCACTTTGTATTAAGGTTCATAACTATGGCAGACAATGGCTGTCATCACTTTCTAGGTAAATGACGCACCCAGCCATGTGCGTAGAAACATTAATTATCAGAGAAGGCAACGTTCTTGTTGGACAATATTTTTAGTAGGTGCTAACCACTGCAGATCTAGAAAACCCTTCTAAATCCGCCATATTGGAATACTCTGACCCAGTTATCCAGCCATCATTATTTGGTCCTTGTCAAAATTGCTCATGTTTTTACCCATTTTTCCTGCTTCCAACACATCGCCATCATTTTCCTGCCTAATTTATTCAATTCTTTGAAAGATATTCATTATCCACTTATCTGTTTTGGCTGATGAATGTAAGGCCAACACTTTTTGGACCCTGGACCAATACACCTGGGGCTTGTTGGTTAGAGTTGGACCTTTGACCCCAAAAGAGCCTTCAGTGAATAAATAGTCACACAATATTGGATTCTGTCTGTTGAAATACAGTCAAAAGAACATTTATGAGGTCCTCCACTGATGTTTGAAGGTCCTCTACTGAAGACCTGGCTAGCTACCAGTATTCATTCAAAAAACAGGGAATTTGACATTCCCTTAAACATTCCCTGGTGGGAATAAATTACTGCCATTGAAACACCTGGACCTGGAATATTCCCAAAAGGTAATGTCTAATTCCCTGCTTTAAAAATAAAGCTTTTAATGTGTCTTTATTACCCAAGCATTGTGCACCTGTACTCTATAATATTCAGTCATGTGGAGTGGTAGCCATACTTTTGGTCATACCGTGACTGCTGATTTGCTAGGGATTCTGAAATCTTTATGTTGTTTAATGAATTATTTTATAGATACGTCTATACATACAAAACATGCTGCCATTCATTATATACCATCTAGTAATCTGCCCCCTACCCCACCAGGCTTGTGATTGATATCTGCCAGTTCTTGAGCTGCCATCTCTCCACTGAAGGCCTCTTCCGGAAGTCTGGATCAGTTATTAGGATCAAAACTCTCAAGGTATTAGTCATTTTTTTTTTGCATTACTATTATGGTAAAGAAGTAGCATTACTGAAAACTCAGGCCATCATTTTAAAAGAGAAGCTGCTAAATGCACTTAATACAATTGATTATCTGTTAACCTGGTTCCCTTAGATTAGCATTGTAATCAGTCCTCATTCATTCTACTATATAATGTGCACTGGCTGATGTACAGACCTCCAGTCCAATATTCTTATCACATACTTTGTATGTAACTCATGTGCATTCTGTAGCCCGTATGGACAGACGACGGTTACTACTGTAACATTTTGGGCCACCGGAGGAAACTGGAGCCCTGCATGACATGGAAGAATAATCTTTAACACTGCAGGAAATACACAAAATCCAAAGACACCATTCAAACTATATGCTGTTGCTGAAGGGCCATTGTCTGCATTGAGTTTGTCCTCATTTTGAACACTCTGAAATCGATGGAAGGTTAAAGAATATATAAACTCAAGAACAAAAATGTCATTGGTTATCAGTGTATTGACTTGGTGGCCCCGATTGACAGAATAGCAGGGGGTGCAGAAACTTGAATGCTGTGCAGTGGGGGCCCCCATTTCCTATTTGCCCAAAATTATCTCTGTATGTTATGTGTTATCACTCTAGGTCAGGAGGTGTTAGGACCCCAGAATACCTGTTCACCCTATAACAAAAGAGGACACTTTTTTTTGTATTTCACAGATAGAGCAGAGAACAATCCTAACTGATAACACTGCAGCACAGGCGGAGCACACAGGAAATGATCAGATCAATTCTGGCAGGATACACCAATACTTACACCAATATATTTCTTTGTCCAGCTGAGAACAATGCATCTACTATGAGGTTGGATTGAGAATTTTCCTTCTCTACCCAAATTTAAAAAAATAGTGTTTGCTTTGCATGCACTTGAAGTAAGCTTGCTCTCATTTACTAGAAGCAGGTAACGATGTTGTCATGTTGTTGTGTAGTTTTTACACAATCTTACTTTGACATAACCTTTTGTATAATCCAGCCGGGTGGATCTGTCCGTAGTCCGGTTTATCTGTGTTTAGCAGAAACCATTCAGAGAGCTTTTCCTGTATGTTGCATGTAATGAGATTGTGTAAAGCTTTGCTGGTGTGGCAAGATTTCCCTGCTAGAGAGGAACAAATGGCATCAGGTGACCACACACAGTGAAGATGGCGTTTGAGCAACACTGACTATGGTCAGCCTATGGCGGTCAGGGAGGAACAAGCGTGATGTGAACACATCGCTGACCGTAACACATGAAATGCGGCTGGTGCTGAGGGTTTGCTTGCTATATTTTCATCTTTTTAAACTAAAAGATAATAATTTTTATGGAAACCCAAAATATATATTTTATTGGCATCTTGCCCCTCTGTATCTAATACTAATATGCAATGCCCGCTGTAGGCTGCCAACACTAAACTATGTACACATAATGATAATTGTCCAAGGAGAACAGCCATGCTGAACGTGGACAAAAATCTGACGTGTGTACAGCAGTCCCTCCAATGTCATTCATTTGTCACTGGAAACAATCACGAAAGATCCAATGACAATCCTGACGTCAGTGCGGCTATTAAGGCAATACCTCTCAATTTGCAGAAGTGTTGTCAGCCTGTCCTTTGTTTCCATTGGCCAATGGTCTTATCAGCTTGGACAGGAAGTGTTGCTGGTTCCAGGTAAAAACATTTGCAGATTCACACACAAAAAATTTTTCTTAAGAAGTGTAGTATGAACTGAAATCTGATGCCAAATCTAGTAAAAACTTGTGTTTGCATGCAGCTTGATCTACACAATCTTAGCAATTTGCTGATGTCAAAGACGGGTAGCCATAGGGCATTTATCTAGAAGCTGGAAAAAATGTTTTTAAAGCTTAGGTGGGTTTATTTAAAAAAAAAAGTGACAAATATGATGCTGCCTGTCACAGCAGTTTTTATATTTCTGACTCTTCCCATAATTGTTTTTTTACATTACAGTTATTACAGTAGTCATTATTTTTCTACTCCATTAACAAAGTGACAACTATGTTCATTATGCAGTAACATTACACCAAATATGTCACCCAGTGATCAGGGTAGTCTTAAATGGACTATAAGCAGTGAAAGTTACAAACACTCACTGTTGACGAATCAGTCATTTTATATGCACCTGTTTATTAATCAGTGGAACCTTTGAACTCTTCTAGCCACTGCATGTTGTATAGTTGGATTAAAAGTTTTCTTTGTTTCAGCAATTAGGGAGATCACAAAAACAGATAATTGTACATCAGCTCAGATCAATATAAGCACAAGGGCAATAACAGTACAAGCGTGTGTCTTGGTAGAACCAAAGGGTTGTCCTGTAAGCCTGGTACCCTCACTAGCGTATGTAGGGTCAAGCAAGAAAGGGCAGCCTCATGATAATTGTAGGCACCAAGCAATGTAGTACAGACATACGAAGGAGGAGGAGGAGGTGGGGGGAGATGGGAAGACGGGGAAATATAGGGAAAGCAGGAGGGAGACAGGGATAGTTTAGTGCTGATAAATCAACGCTTCTCTTGGGCACCACTCTTGCGAAGTTCTGATTGCCCCAAGTGGCATAGGTAGCATGATGATGGTGATTTGGAGTTAGCATTGGACTTTTTTTTATACATTTTTAAAAAAAAGATTTGTCAAACTCATAAAACCATTATACATGACATTGGCACATGTAGTGGTAAACAGTTCACAGAAAGTAGGCGATAACGTGTGGGGCATGGCTTTAATACTTAGGTATTGGCTGCTGGTGTGGGATATGAGCAACAAAATGGGTGGCTGAGGGTAGGTCATACCTTCTGGACTGGCGGCAATACATGGACCAAGGGACTCAAAATATAAAAGGTAACTATAGTGATCTTAGGTTTTCACCAAGGACCACAAATGTGTTAGGTTTGTGTAATCTCATCATATTTGTTGCTTTTTCTGTGTGCAGCTGGTTCAACCCAAAGTAATGGGTTTTTGGAGTTCCACCGAAATTGGCTTACTATATTCTTTTTTTTATAATTATGGTAGCAGCATTAGATGGTTATCTCTTCAGGAACAGGGATTTATGTGAATTATTAACAGGTGAGTTGGACCTTATATTAAAATGTATAGGTAACAAAAACTTCTTGTTTCAGGCACAGTTAGAGTCTGGGGAGACCTCCCTGTCTTCTGCTCATCCCAGCGATGTAGCTGCTTTGCTGAAACAGTTTTTTCGGGAGCTTCCACTACCACTTCTTACACCAGAGCTACAAGACCCTCTGTGCCAGATTCAGCAGACATTGTGCGAAGAGCATCGAGACTCTGCCACAACCCTGGTGACCTGTCTCCTCCCACCTGTCCATGGGGAGACCTTGAGATACTTCTGTACCTTCCTCCAAACTGTAGCCTCCAGGTAATAGCTGTAGTAATACAAAATGACCACAAGGTGGATCCCATTCTCGAAAATTGAAGAATGAAAGAACTGACTGCTGATATTACAAATAATGAGTGTATGTAAAATGCTATGATATGTTAAATTGATGGATTTTGATTTAATGGCTGTGCAGTTTAGCTTTCAAACTAACGTGATAATCCCCAGTCTTTACCTAGTACTAAACCTCAAGAAGGGCTTTTGCACTACAGACATTGGTTTATAAGAGTTTGTGTTTTAAATTTTGCATGCATTTAAAACTTTTCTTTTTTAAGGATCTACAATACAAAATTTTGTACTTTGAATGTGATATATGGATACTTTTTTTTTGCTGATCCTGCTTACAATACATAGTTAGGTCCATAAATGTTTGGACAGACAACTTTTTTCTAATTTTGGTTCTGCACATTACCACAATTAATTTTAAATGAAACAACTCTGATGCAGTTGAACTGCAGACTTTCAGCTTAAATTCAGTGGGTTGAACAAAAAGATTGCATAAAAATGTGAGGAACTAAAGCCTTTTTAATAACACAATCACTTTATTTCAGGGGCTCAAACGTAGTTGGACAAATTAAAAAGCTGAAAATAAAATGTTCATTTCTAATACTTGGTTGAAAACCCTTTGCTGGCAATGACAGCCTGTAGTCTTGATGGACATCACCAGATGTTGGGTTTCCTCCTTTTTAAT
>NC_092871.1:16536833-16632892 GCF_032062135.1 Pyxicephalus adspersus
GATTTATTTTTTGTTTTTGCAGCTTAAGGATGGCTTGTTTCACCTGCATGGAGAGCTCATTTGACCGCATGTTGTCTGTTGTCAAAATCTTCCACGTACAAGCCCCCCCCCCCCAAATCAACTCAAGACCTTTTATCTGCTTAATTGATAATGACATAACAAATGAATTGCCCACACCAGCCCATGAAATAGCCTTTGAGTCAATTGTCTAACTACTTTTGAGACCCTGAAATGAAGTGATTGTGTAAAAAAAGGCTTTAGTTCCTCACATTTTTATGCAATCTTTTTATTCAACCCACTGAATTAAATCTGAAAGTCTGCAGTTCAACTGCATCTGAGTTGTTTCATTTAAAATGAAATGTGGTAATGTACAGAACCAAAATTAGAAAAAAAGTTGTCTGTCCAAAGATTTATGGACCTAACTGTATAATGGCAGGTCATGGTTGTGGTGCATTGCCATTCCAACCTGATGTACATCTACATCACACATGCCAATATTTACAATACTTTTTTATGCATTTCCCCAATCATTGGACGGGGTAACGCAATACCATTCAATGAAAGGTGCTGGCTGGCAAAGGGCATCTGTCCACCAAAAAACACAAATGTTTCATTGCCCGTGTTCCCTTGGCATAATCCTGTTTACTGATGCAGTAAAGTTTTAACCCCTCATTTGTTTGCAGTGAAAATTTAACCTCCTATTCTCCTTTTGTTCTGACAGGTGTGATGAGAACAGGATGGACTCTGGGAATCTGGCTGTGGTTTTAGCTCCAAGTCTGTTCTCTAGCAATAATTTGGGAGAAAAACTCACACTTGCCACTGAGAAACAGCTGCAACTTCAGGCATCTGTCATTCAAAGCCTCATCGAAAGAGCCCAGGATATAGGTAAAGGCTGTTAAAACAAAGGCAACTGGTGTTGTCTGGGATGATGTAGATCACAGGGTATGCAATTTTAAACTTCAAAATGGAATTCTGCTGGGTTAGTCAGCATATACTGTGCAGGGGCAATACAAGTAAGTCATCAAAATTAGCATTGCGGCATATGGCAAAACTAACGTGGACACAAAGTAAGGATGTTGCACACAATAATGTCAAAATCTCTTCGTTTTTTTAAAGGTGAAGCACAATTCTGAAAGTGTACCTAGTACCTGGCTAGCATACCAAACGTTTTGCTTTAAGTGTAATTCAAGCTTACAAAAAATGCAAACAGAGAGGCATGGTCCCTTCTGCAATAAAATCAACCTACAACTTTTTTTAATTACAATCTCCTGCCCTGCTCCTCAGGTCCTCTTTCAGGTGTTGGATCATTGCCCATCTTGATTGGCCAGGATGACCTAATTCCAGTGCATATAAAGATATAAGCAGTAGCTGTTATTTTGTACCAGAGCCATTTGGATTTTAGCTATTGTTCTGCTAAATGGTATAAACCATTTAAACAAACTAGGTATGTACTGCATTGCCTCTGGAACTATAATAATAATATATCTGTGTAATATTTTATATAACAAAATTTGTGTTAATAGTACAGAAGCCAATGTTCTTTTCTTTCCGATGCTGTAAAGCGTTCCCTCCTGTGTCCCTTAATAGTGTTTTATTGTAGAGCTCAGCAGGAGAGGCCTATGGGAGAATTGAAGAGGAGAACTGCTGTCAATATTCACAGATAATGCTGGTGGCAGCTGGGGGGCTGCTTGCCATATTCACAAACTTTCTACTAAGAACATATCGTTTGAAAGGCTCAGTTGTGTATCTTAAAGTGAATGTTTAGGCAAAATGTTATATGTGAACAGGCAGGTGTTTTTTTTTTTTATTTTTTTTATTTATTATTGTAGAACATACATAGACTTTCTCCTTCCTGATCTTCTCTGCAAAGTGCATGTGCAACACAGTGTATGTTTTTGCCATATACTGAGATAAGTAAACTCCTGTAACAAATCAAGATGTATTTCTGTAGAATAGGGGAGTATAGCTCCATGTTAAAGAAAACCTTTTATGAAAGATGTGAACTTTGCTGTTGCTTGGCTTCTCCTAGATTGTCCCAGTTGTCTTGGTGGCCCTTTGATGCACTCACGAGATTGGCCTCTGAAGAAATTGGAATTAATTTATCTTACTTTTGGTTAGAAAAAGTAAAAAAAATGTTTTTTTTTTTTTGTCTTCTGTTTCCCATCACTTCCTGCCCTATGGACTCAACAGGAAATGAAAGAAAATGTTCAGTTGAGGAAAATGCTCCCTTAAGCAGTTGTCACCGAAATGTGTCCCAATGGAAAGATTCCCCCCATGTCTCCTCTTCTGGAACAGCTCAGCAGTTTCTCACTCCTAATTCTGATAGCAATGATTGCTGGGACAAACTAAGTGGGTCCAACTCTCTAGCAGCCATTCAAACTGTCAGAAAGACAGATTCATATCTTATGGTCCCAGTCTGTCTAAAGCTACGTACACACGTCAGATTTTTATCGCTCGATAATCGGCATCGGCCAATTATTGGGCGAAAATCTGCCGTGTGTACAGTCGTTGTCGTCCATCGTCCGAAAGACCGTCCTGCTGGATCCACGGACGATGGACGACAACCGATCCTAATGAAAGGGAAGGGGAGAGCGCGCAGCAGGGTGCCGCTCCGTCGCTCTCCCCCTCCCCTCTCCATAGAGCATGAACGGTGCTGTATGTACAGCACCGTTCATGCATCGCGCACTCCCTTGTCGTTGGAAAGGATCGTGAAAGATCCTTTCCAACGACAAAAATTGCACGTGTGTACGCAGCTTTAGTCTCCCTGCAGCAGGGGAGAAAGATTTCCACCAGGCCTCTGTTCTCAAGCAAAATTTATACCCATAGTACTCGCCTCCCCCCTAACAATGTGGTGTCTGCAAGCTCTCTCTTCCCTGCTGACATCCAGGTTTGGCTTCTTCAACCATCTTGACTGGCTTGCTTTGGATAATCCTACTCCTTTACATGTGTACAGTAGTTAATTGATCACACCAAGATTATACATTAAGCTGCTGATGTGCAAAGCATTGTGCAATCTTTAGTGGTATAAGTAAGGTAAAATGCTTTGCTATAAAAGTTTTCTTGTTTTTGTAATTTGTAATTTACAATAACTAAATTAAATTATTTAAAAATTAAAAAAAAAAGTAAAATGCAAAATACAGTGAGCACCAACACTATAAGTTACTATACTATGATTGGCCTTTTTGCATCTCATAGTTGTTTCAAATCTTTTTATGACTGTTTCTACATAAGTCTCCTTCTCTTGGCAGGGCAGGTTCCTTCATTTATTTTGGAGAAGATTTCTCTTCCCTGTGATGCAGGCGATGAAGATTCAGTCAGTCAGAACCTGGAGGGTTTTCGTAGGAGACGCAGACGTAGTATGAGTGGTATAAATGACTTCATGTGTAAAAATAAATTAATTCATGGTCTTTCCCATTAGAAAATCATTCTGGTTTGAATCTCATGCAGTTTACAATTGATGGTGACAAATGTATGCTTTGCCATTGCTCCCTGTAAAGTTTTGCAAAAGTGTTTCATATAAAAACCTTCTTCAGTCCTATCTAACTTGTAGCAGCAAATAAGCACGTATATTTACCACAACAAAATGGAAAAATTCTGTGCAATGCTGAATAAGGTGTTGAACTGCAACAGATAACATAGGGACCTATTTATAAAGAATTGGTAATCCTGTAACAGATCATTAGTTCTTTGGTCAGCCTTCTTTTTTTAAATACCACTGATTCTGATACAGTACTTTTGTTTTAGATGGACTCTTTATGGCGCACAATTGATCTTTGACTCCTTAAAGTATAGGTCTACACCAGAAGTAGGCAAACCTCCGGCTGGATACGGCCTAGCCAGTATTCCAGTCCGGCCTAACGCATCCCTAGTTATTTACTGTTAGATCTGGCCTAATTAAGTTGTCGGGTTATCGCAAGTTCCCATGATATCGATATCATCGAGTTCCCGCACAGTAACCCTAATTACTATGCCTAAAGAGCAGAAGCATTGTGCAGCTACCAGTCTCCAGAAGGTTGACCTCGAACATCGTGTCTTCAACCCCGAATGGACTGACAAATTATTCTTCGTCCAACTTCGACCAAAGCCCTGTGTTTAGTGTGCAACGACACCAACAGCACTTTCAAGCGGTTGAATCTCAAGGGGCATCTCAAGGAGTGGAAGACTGAGGCTGTTCACTTGCAGTCACGGTTGGAAAAAAGCTTTCCTTGGACACCTTGTGTCTTCTGGCCGAGTGTGCCTTCCTGAGCTCCTGAAATGGCCTAGTAGTCCAAAAAGTTTGCCAACCCATGGTCTACACAAACAGCAATGGACTTCAAGGTTCTTTGGAATCAGTTTATAGAAGTTCTGGTTATTCAAGCAATATTTCTTCCTCCACTCTTCTAGTCTCCGTTGTATTATTTGTTGATAATCATTTTTTTAATGTAAACTTTACCTGATTAATGTAGCAAATGATTAGAATATCTAATTTGCCCCTGAATTTTTTTGTAGGAATTGTCAATGATGCTTTAAACAAACTGAAGTCTGGTTTAGGTCCTTCAAGCCTTATTTCAGATCGAGCTTCTGGTAAGATAACAATTCATAATATTTGAGTTTCCTTGGCCTTAAGTATTTTCTGCTGATCAGCATCTGAATCTGTTAGATGAAATGGAATTGCCACAGAGAAGCAAAACCAAACGTAAAGCGTCGGAGGATTCTGGTTGTGCAGAACTTTGTACACCCAAGAAACGGTAACAGTATTTTTGCTAGATTCCGCTTATGTTGCTTCAGGTTTGGGTTCCGTTGCCTCGAGATCAACATATTTAATTATTGTTTTTTAGTAAGTCTTTGAGAGAGATTACAGATGAACGTGTAGATGATGATGAAGTGAAAGAACCAAGTGCATCCCAGTCCCCATTGGCAGGTATTTTACATAAAGTTTAAATTACGCCCGTTATGGTTTCCTGCAGTTTTTAAATTCATGTGGCCTATTTTTCAGATGACGCAGAAGGCGGAGATGTGTTTTCTGACATTTCTGTAAGTCCTGGCAACTTTTTAGACCTCAATTCAGAATCCTCTCTTGTTCCACCAACTCCCGAATCCTCCTCTCGTGGGCAAAAAGGCAGAAACAAACGGAGAAACAGCAAGCGCATAAAAAGGTGAGGCTTGATGGAGTTGGCCTAAGCTTTGCAGGGTATTTTTGACCAAGCTACTGTTATGACATGTTATGTTGGAAATGTGTGATCTTTGTTTAATGATATGATACATTATTCGCTTTTTTAAGGAGTATAATTTTGTTGTTTATGCCTTTTCTAGACAATGGTTTGCTTTACCGTTGATTTCCAAGTCTTTACACCAAGAAATATAATGAACTATGCATGAATTGTTTAACATTTATATTTTGAATTCACATAGTGTCCAGAAACCCATTTTAATGGCGCTTTTATTATGGGATTGCTTATATCCTAAATCCCTATGGATGCCAGTTTTCCTCATTGCCCCCATACCAACGAGCTTGAATACCACACATATACAAGAGCATGAGAGGAAGGTTAAAAAAAACAAAAAAAAAAAAACATGCAAGAGGAAGAGTTACTTTAAGAAACTTACAACTCACATTTCATTGTACAGCATTCTGAAGTTTTATATAAAGTGAGTCACTATTGCAACTATACACTTTTGCTGTGTTTCTTGAATGGAATGCATATTCCTTTGCTTATTGCCTGCGGTTGCTTTTTGTTTTCTCCATCTTTTTCTCTCAATAGGCAGTCTGGCCAGATATCAGTTTCTCCTGCTCAACTAGACAGAAAAGAGAAGGTTCGCAATTCACTGAGAATCTTTCATCGGGCACGAACATCCAAACAACCACAGTCGGTGAGATGATTAATGTGTCCTCTAATGATCGTCTTGGTCAGTTTTTGGTTGCAGAAGCTGGTATCAACTGTAATTAATAACTTGGCTTAATTTTTTGTTTGGTTCCAACTTTTTAAAGAGTAGGTACAGGAGAAGTGCGGGGTGCTTGATCATTTGTTTTAGAGGTTACTTGAATTAAAACTCAGATTAATTCTAGCAAAAAGGTTTCCATTTTTAAACCATCTCTTGGGGTTTTTATTTTATTAGGTACCCTTCAATTAAAGCTAATGCATTTTTGGAGCAGTTCAAGGATCCTTCTTCTGCAAAGCATGGCAGCTGTTGCAGGTAGGAAATGTACACTGGGTTAATGTGTACTGAGTGGTCCTACAGGGAATTTTAGCAAAATAAAAAGCCATCAAGCAGATGCATTTTATTTTGTCCTTTTGTTTTCTCCAGGACCACTCTATACATATTCATCTAGTGAATGTTGCCGTTCTACATGGAGAAGATGGCCAATGGGCAGCATGAGAGATATCCCATGGAACATGGTCTTCTCTTGTCGTGTTTTTGGCATAAAAAAGACTTATTCATGAATGCAACACAGTGCTAAGGCTTTAAATCTCTCTCTCTCTTTTCTTTTTTAAAAAAAAAATAAGTGTTCCTTTGATGTATTGGTGTGAAATTGGCCTGTTAATGTTTGCCACATTTGATATGGATTTATGCCTTACTTCACCACCACAGTGGCTTCTTTGCTACCATTTCTTCTCTGTTCTCAGGAATGTAAAAGCCTGGAGCAGACTGGGTGGAATTTGATGAAGAAGATGGTCTCGGAGGCTTTGGATGGACCTTTCTTCAATGGGAAAGATTTTCGAATGGCTCTGAAAACTTCAAACAGTGGTAAGTTATCCAGAACTTTCAATGAATAAGTAAATATACTACTGGGAATCTAACTGAAACCTGTGTAGAACCTTTTAATTTCTGGTAAAAATTTAACCAACCCAATCATTTCTACTAGTAGTTGGGCAAAATGAGGGTTTGTAGTTTTACACAAAGTTGTGGCCAAACTATGTGGTGACAATCAGAGGTTCAGAGGCATGCTTTATGTAAACCAGTGGCTAGGCTATAGACATGCACTTTAATACATATTCTTGGAAGGCAAATAATATTAAAATAAGACCACGTTGACCACTGTATCTCCGGGTACTGTGAAGCATTTCATCCTTAAACTTCACAGCAGAAGGTCTGAAATGCTTCTTTAGTGTGTCTCCGTGTTCCTTTCTCCCAAAAATGATTCTGTGACCTTATAATCTCTATTATAAACCTACTGACCTCATTCTTGAAGCTTATCTAAAGCTAAACATTTTTATATTTAGTTTTGTAGAAGATTTAAAATCCTGTCTGTATTTATTGCTGTTTATGTCCCCACTTTGAAGGTCTTTTTCCTCTTTCTTTCCCCCCATACGTCCTCCAGTGACCATATCTCTGGGACAGGAATTGATGAAAAAAAACATTCACTAGAAAAAGATTGAAGTAGATTGAAAAACTTTTAATAATAAGGGAAACCTTTTAAGATGTATATTCCAACACTTTTTCCTGTTCCTTCCTATTGTGAAAAAAAATTTAAACCCCTGAGAGGTGTTTTGACCCCTCTATTCTATGCAAAAATCGACCATTTGATGCATCTTATTTTTACATGTTTTGTTTTTTTCCATTTTGCTTTGTTTCAGTTGATATTCCATGTAACAAGGGTTCCAAAGTCCAAACTTCAACATCTCCTTCACTGAGGTCTTCTCCTTCTTTAAAGTCCTTGATCTTGGATAGTGAAGAGGTGGTAACTGCAAATTCTACTAGGAATCGGCGAAAACTACGTCGTTCACTCAGTATGCCAGAAGTGGGGGAATGTGTTCAAACTGATGGAAATCAAGAGACCTTCCTTGAGAACACATTGGCCATTAACAAAGAAAGCCGAAACCAAGACAATTTCTCTGCAGAAAATCCATATATGGAGCTGTTTCACCGTGACCCTTTGAAGGACTGTTTAAACACAGGTAATCCTGAAGATATTCAAAGTCAGGCCTCTGTGGGTGAAATGGGTTCTTCTCAGCCCATTCAGACCTTGAGAAGACCTAATGGGCACACGTCCCAGTACCGAAGTGTAAGGAAACTGGTTCTTAGCTTTCCTTGGACGACTGGCATTTCAAATTTGGATCCCCAGCAAAAAGACTGGGAAGAGCTGGCCACCCACACCATCAGACGTAAAGGAGCAAGACGATTTGGGCGCTCAATGAGTCAGGAATGTGGTTTAAGGACAAATGAAAACCAGATTGGATACAAAATGTCAGAAGACCACGTTGGCATTAGCAACTCAAAACTTCTAGATGCACGGAACCGGCAAGTTTTTGTTAGCCGTAAAAATATTACTCTGAGCAACTGGAGCCAACGTAGCCTGGAGGAGAGGCATCAAGTGTCACTTGAAGACAACCCAGTAGATACCAAGAGGCTGCTCTCAGAGACAGTTTTAAATTTGGATAAGGAGGCTTTCATTTATAAGGCTATGATTGAGGAAGAAAGGGAAAATTACAGATGTTCTTCTATGGGCCCAATCTCTGGTTCTATAGTGGAATCTATAGATGACACAATAGATTTATAAAAATGGTGGTTGGTATACTAGGAGATCACTGGTGTTAGTCATGTCAGGGTATCCAAGAAAAGATATCGGAGTACCTCACTGCACCACTGTGCTAGGGTTTAGGTGCAATAGTAGCCTAACCTTTACAAAGGAAGATGTAGCCATGCTGGGCACCTAAGATATATTCTTCAGGATTTTTAATTTATCACAGAAGTTACAGAATTCATTATTTTATTTCAGATGTTTATTTCTATGTCTTATAAATATTTATTGCCTTTAAAAAAAAAAAAAAAAAAAAAAAGCTAGCAGTCATGTCGAATCAATTTGTTCAGCTTGTCAAAAAGTTGCTACACAGACATTCCATTGAGCAAGTGAAGGCAAGATTTAGAAGAACGCCTTAAAGAAGTGACATTAAGGCCTAGGGACTCCCGGTGTAACTTTGCGTTATGTTGTCTTATAGCCAACTAACATTTTTAAAAACTAGTACCCTTTTATGCAGCTAAATTAGGAGGTAAATCCGGCTTATTTATACTGAAGCACAAAAAACTTTGTAGAGACCCATAACAACTAATCAGATATCAGGTTGTGTTTGGTTATCAGGTATTGCATGTTCTTGCTAAACCCAAACAATTGTGCATTTAAATTTACACTTTATGGTCAGGGGTAACACTGTGCAATCCCCAAAATGTGAGCACCCAGTGTGCATTTGTAAATTTTAAATTATTGTACTTCTTTGTGTTCTGGGTATATTGTTTTAAATGTCTGGTTTTGATATATATTTGTGTTTTTAATCCTTTATTATTTTAAGTACTTTGCTGTTTAGGAAATACTCTCAATGTAATCTACTAACAATAAATATTGCATTTTTTTTCAATTTATAAACTAATGTTTGTGATGGTGAAGTGGTGAGAACCCCTTGAGATCTGAAGCCCTAATCCAGGCCAAAGTAAAGCAAAAAAAGTCAGATAATTGTCACTGGGAATGATTTATCTTGATTCTTTCCAGTGAAAGGAAGGAACTCTGTACACAAAACAGCATGCTGTTCTTTGAAGAGGGGAGTACGAGTGAGCTGCACACCACTGTGCTCTCCCCCCATAGGAGTGAACAGTTGTGGTTTCTGATCATTAACCGTTCATTAACCTGCCATGGAGGATTGGTGAGGGACTTTTGGGGACCTCTGTGGACGTCAGAATTTTGCCAGGGATGAGGGCAAATATGTGGGGGATAGACCAGCCATTCTCAAAGGTTCACCTGGAGGTTCCTTGAACTACTGGTAATTGATTTTCTATTTGATGATGTCTGCATAGTTCTGGGTGTAAGGGTGAATATTGCAGGGATTTTTTTCCCAATGACTCCCAAATAATTGGTTGTAGCAGGGGCTCCCTAATACCCCAAATTAATGGGTTCCTTTAAACATAAATATTATATGAAGGGTTCTTCAGGATTGTAAATGTTGGGAAAGGCTGGGCTCTGTTAGATTTGTTTTGCTCTCTCTGGCATTATACCGGGGACGACTCCAAATCAAGTAAAGCAAGACTTTCATATCCCCCCCACCACCTTTCCTTCCTATACAGTGAAACCTATTCACCTTTCCTTTTTTTTTTTTTGTCTTGGTGTCATAGAAAGAGGAAATGAGTGACAACCTCCGTGGAGGAGTGCCAGATAGCAGTATATATACCCGACTATTCTTCTCTATTCCTATCCTAAGCTTGGGCTGCAATTGGGATTTTAGGGAACTTATATAGGTAGGTGATGACCTGCCCTGGAAATGCTGGTTGCCTGCCGGATTGTCAGACTCTATGCCTTTCATCATTTGAGATCTGGCTTCACTTGGTGCATGCTTGTTCCGGCCAGAGATTCTGAAGATATAAAAAAAAATGTTATGACAACCAGGTGACTGGCATTTTTTCAATGGGGTGAGAAATGCTCACTTTATAACATCTCAGATACAAAGGTAACACTTGAGAGATCTACTGTAATAGAAACCTGTGCTGAAAGATGAAGGTTGGAATATGACATGAAATATGATATATAAATGTATATTGTTCCAAGAATGCTTGCTCAACATGACAGCCAGGCAACTAGCATTTTCCAAAAAAGAGATCAGCCAAAACAATTCTCTTGATAGCGGTTTTTAAAAATACATTAAACTATTGAAATCATTTATATATTTTTATTTCATGCAGCTAAAAGCCGTAACCTGATTGCTATGAGTTACCGCACATCATTACACTTTGCTAATTAAATTTACGAAGCGGTTAAGGTCATCACGTGAAGCGACATAACCCATAGCAAATGAGCATCTTCACTTCTCATTAGTTCAGCAGGATCAAAGCGGTGATTGTCATCTGATAGCCTTTGAGTTGCCTAATTTTGCTGTTTTAAATAGACCCGACAGACTTTTCATTTCATTTAACTTCTATCTCTCCCGCAGGACCTTTCCTAATGAATTCGTCCTCTCCCCATAAATTACCCATAATCACCATTTTCACTTCTCTGCCATGGCAGATTTTAAGCTTCTGTTCTCTTTGCACTTACAGCTGTGTCTTTACCCCCCCTCCTCTTTTTTTTTTTTTTTTTTCCCCCCCCCCCCCCCCAGTTTGGCTGGTTCTAACCTAGCTATCACCAATCACCGAGCAGAGGAGGGGTATGCCAAGAGAGGCTGTCAGTATCTGCTTTGGTCTGTGCAAGTGCCATCTCTCCACACAGAGAGAGGGGAGTACAGCACAACCTCTCTCTCTCCCCCTTCAAACCACACGGATTACTGTTCGGTCAACGACACAAGCCGGCCAACCACGGGGACCATCCTGTAGCGGAGAGGACGGTACCTAGAGCATCATGGCCGAAGGAGGAGAGAGCGAAGACGAAATCCAATTCCTCAGGACGGTAAGTGCAAATAAGCACTCTCTCCTTTTTACGGATTCATACCGGGGAAGAGGAAACCGGTATGACTTTATTCTGTTTGGACACTTTCCTATTTTCCTTGGCCTGTTTTGCACAAAAGAGTTACATTGTATCTATATATTTTTTGAAGTTGATATCTTTAGAATTGGAGAGGTTAACTGAGCAAAGGAAGGTGATACGGCTTATCCAGGGGACGGGCACCTGTTGGAAGCGCATCACTGCCTGTGACAGCCTGTAGAGCCATTGGGGGTGTTGAGTCTCCGGAGAATGTGTGATTGACAGGGACTGAAAGGGAAGCATAGCTGGGGTGTGAGGCTCCAAAACTACTTTAAGGAACAGGGGTCGCGAGGAGGGGGGGGGTTAAGTGTCGTGTAGCACTCAGAGAGTTAAATATCACAGCATGACCAGCTGGCTTTGACATCTACTTAAAATTACTAAGGACACTTTTTTTTTTGATTGCTAACTTATAGGTCTATATATCTATTTATGCAGATATTTCCATGATGAATACAAATAGTATCATTTACAATGAAGATCAAACAATTTTATTAAATTAAAACTATTTACAAAACAAATTAGTTGATGGTAAAATATAAAAATGTTCTTTTTTTTTTTTTTTTAAATTGCCTCCCCAGAATGCTGTTTCTTTTACCTTTAGAAAGTCTTTTGAGTTGTTAACCATTTTTAGTACATTTATTGTTAACCCATTCACACCTGATTGTTAAAAGATTACTCGCATCTGTTTAAAAACAGATCATTATAAAAAAGAAAGTGTTTGATCTTCTGACTACAGATACAAGTTGAATATAAATTGCCTGTTTTTTGTTAGGGAGTTTATTTGTGGCACTTTCAGACCTGTGGTGTGAAATCACGCGGTTGGCACCTCTTGGGCACATGGTTAAACTGATGCTGTGTGCCAGGGAGCAACAAACCGCACCGCAGGTAACCAGATTTAGATGCCATGGTGCAAATCTTCAAACAAGAACGGTGTTGCCAGAAGCAACATGTGTTTTTTTTTTTTTTTTTTTTTTTTTGAGCTGTGCCCTAGCCACGTGCAAAAAAAATTGTTCCTAAACAATTCAGTGTTGGGATTGTGGTTGAACCCAGAAAAAAAATGTGGCTCACTGTGGGTCTGAAATGGGCTTTGCTGTAATTGGTACATTAGATTAAAAGTTGACTTCCACATTATGTTGCTCCCATTCTGATATAGGCCCACATACTGTGTACCATCTGTGATCTACGCTCTCTTGTCTCACCATGGAACTTTATATTAAAAAACTTCTATAGAAAAGTTAGTGACAATAGTCTGCTGGGTTCACACTTTTTTATATGCGTTATGTAGTAATTCACATTTTTATTACTTTGTTGGCTTCTGTAAAGTTGAAGTTATTGGAGTGACTGGTTAACATTTACTGGAAATGCAATAAATGGGTTTCAAACGTTGCCATCAATAGGGCACACACAGGCACAGTTGTGAACTAGACTAAAATAAATAAAAAACTAAATTATGTAAAACTAGCAGGTTAAGACACAAAAGTGTGAATAGGGCTTTAGTCGTTAAAATATTTTTTTTTTTTTTTTTTTTTTGATTTACTTAAAAAAAAATACTCTGAACCATACACATTGTAAGGTGACTTATTTTTTGTATATATGTTGGATTTCTGGAACTGGACTATTCTTCCTGATTATTTCCAATGACCATAGAACCTAATGAGTGCTGTACACACAGCTCTGTTCATTTCTACGGAGAAGGGAGAATGAGTGAGTGGCACTCCGCTGTGTCGTCCTCTATAGGAAAGCACAGTAGTTGATCCACCAGGGTGGATTGGTGAATGATGTCAGCCGACAGCTGTACATGGGCTACATTTTTGCCCAAGACTACATAGATAATTTATCTCAAACAATAACCTAGTATGCAATCATAGCCTTAAGTCCTCCACCTTATTTTACATTTCAATCTCTCACCCAATAAAACCACATAATATAGACTACAGTAATACAAAGAGGAATGTGTAAAGTATAATAACCTATAGGAATCTGTCCTGACTTTACTGTAGCAAGAGACAGACACCTTATCCTGGCTTTATAAATTGCTGTTGTAACACTTTATACTGTTTGGAAAATTGATCCTCTTAAGCTTAGAGATCAAGCAGGCGGGGTGCCAATATGAAGGCTGTTACAGTACTGAAGAAATATGGTATGGGGTCCTATGGGCCCCATTAGTAGGTTGTTTTGGAAGGGGAGGGTGTGAAATGTTTGATTGAGATATATATATATATATATATATATATATATATATATAATGTGGAGCTTGCAGTTGCAGTAAATTTCTGTATTAGCTTATATCGAATGCTCAGCACGGTGACAGATGTCTAATTTTTATTTCTTTTTGAGTATTAAAGATGTCAAATCAACTTAACAGTACCATCCAAACAATGTTCATTTTTGGTTGGAGAATAACATCATACATGGTCTTTGATATCTTTGAGCGTTCAATTGAATAAATGTCTGATTTTTTTTTTTTAATATCTGTCTGCATGACCTCATTACAGCACAGTATTTTCCTCTGAGACCTTTTGGAACTTTTTTGGATAACAAATACTATGCGTGTGCTTGAAGATATGGGGGTGGATATATATGAGAGGTATATTGAATATTCATAAGCTTGGGTTATCGTGCATTCCAGAACCTTCTGGCTTTCATCATTTACACAATGTCCCACCTTCTCTGTGGTACAATTAGAACTTGTTCTGTCATTCACAAATTGTAAGATGAGGCTGTACGTACTGGAAGTGAATGGCCTGGTTTATGCTTGGTGTCATCTGCAGTGCTACATCTAAAGTCTTTACTTGGGACTTTCATATGATTAGTATTTGGAGTAATACATATATGTTGCTGTTCTAGCAACATTGAGAATAGAGGGAAAAAGATGGTTCTTTTTTTTCCCCCTGCATTCAGTACGCCATTAATTGTGCCAACAAGTAATATCAAATATTTTAAGGTGAGGGTCAGACTCGTGGTGGAAAAAAAGTGTTGGCTGGCACCTTGCCAGCCATTAGGTGGCCTGCACTTCAGCGCTGATTCTGAAGGAAGCAACATTTTCAGATTTGACACCCCATTTATTCTCTATCGGGCTGCTGTCCGATGACACTACATGTAGCATCTCCCCAAAGCAGCGGCATAAAGATGCGCCAACGGCACTACAACCTCACCATCAGTCTAAACATTGACTAAACCTTGCCTCTATCTTGGTACCTCTTCTTATAATATAAAGTTCTGCTTCATGCTGACAAGAAAGAAAAATAGGTTTTCACCTCTTTCATCCTGGTGATATGTACACATGAATATTTGTCTCAGTCAGGGAAAATTAGAGAAGTTTTCTGTTGACTTATGAGCCTTGGGCATCACATAGGAGTTGGATTTGGTACTTTTAGAAGGTTCAGCTTTAACCACAAAAGGGAAACATAGTACACTTGTATATGTCTCTGTGTTATAATTTAGTATTATGATAGCACAGAAGGTAAAGGTTGACTTTCTCTCTTTGAATCACTGGGGATGCAGTATTTTACCTATTACTGACTCTACCATGCCATGGTACTGACTCTACCATGCCATGGTACTGACTCTACCATGCCATGGTTACTGACTCTACCATGGTAGAGGCAGGACTTTGCTTCCTCATGTTGGAGCCTCCAGCAAGGAGACCAATGAGCAGCACGGAAGATTCATCACCACAACTGACTCCAAATTTCCCTTGACTGACAGTCATTAGCAACAGTGCCTACTACAAATATAAAAGCAGTAGGTACAGAAGAGCCAATTACATTCCAGGAAAATGCAATGCACTAATATATTTAAGAAGGAATTCTGAACAGAAGGTTACCCGTATTATGTCAAATCTTTACTTAAAATGTATAAGTGGTAAAGTATTAGAGATCCCACAGTTGAAATGCTTGTTCTAAAGAATGCTGATTGCCTGAATGTAGGGCTGATCTTTTGGTTTTAGTAGTATCAGTCACAGCCACCTGACACATGCATACAGACATGTGTTATGTCACCATTATCTGAACAGCTGAGTTGTATTTTCATTCTGGGTTAGAGAATCATGAAGTATTAGGCTGGGTACACGTGCAATATTTGTCGAAAACGAACGATTAACGACCAATCAATGATTATTCACGATTATTTTGAAAGATTGTATTGTGCACACTTCTGTACATGCTGAAACGATACGATTGTTCAAATATAATCCACCAATAATGTACACACCGTAGGTACGATCGTTTGAACGATGCAGGAAGTGACGTATACAGGAGAAAGTGTATCACAGAACAATCCACAATCACTGAACGACTGTTCCAATAATAGATAGCGAACGATCGTCACCCAATCAGATCTGTCGGGACAGTCATTCATTTCCAGTGACATTCCTTGTTCAGCGGTGTTGTTGGCCTGTCGTTCTGCACTTTTTTTGTTAACAGTTATGAGATGATCTGCCGTTAGTCGTTCATTTCCAACGATAATTATTGCACGTGTGTACGTAGCCTTAGACTGAGAGTCGGGACACCGACCAGGAACGCAGTATTTTTTTTTGACACAGAAAAGAAATGGCATCTTACAAAATCTTTTAACATAAGTCATGCTTCAGTATGGTATCTACTCCACAAGGAAAGATATTAATAATATTAATAATAATAAACAGTATATAGTGCTAATATATTACTGTAGATTAATAAGGAATATATACATGTATTATCTGTCATTTTATCCAGGGAGGCTTTAACTACTGCTCATGCTTAATAAAGTTACGTTATTGTGTCATTGTATTCTGTAGGCTAAAGTAAGCATTGCACATGGAATTAACAGCAGGGAATGTGAAATAAAAAGAAAACATTCCTAGAAAAAAAAGGCAGAAGAGTCATACAAGATCCTAAAATTGAGCCACTAGCAATTTTTTTTCTGACTTCAATTTCGCCTTTAAATATCATGTAAAGTATAGATAAACATAGTCGCTGCCATTATTGACCTCTCCATCTAAAATAGTGTGGCTTGACCAGGTATAGCTCTGCAGGAATGCTTATTGGGACTTCAAACAGTTAATTTACTTTCTCGATTTACATTTATGATTTTAAAGCCTGTGAATTGGTGGCATTAAAGCCAATGGGCCTGATTTTATTAATGCTCTTCAAGGCTGGAGAAAATACTTTCATCAGTGAACCTGGGTGATCAGGCAAGCCTGAAATGGATCTGCTCCAGGATTGAAAACATTTGATAACAAATACCAAATGACTTTTAAGAAATCAATTCCAATTTTTTTTTTAAATGCCTTGTCATTTTAAAAGCCCCGCCAAAAAAAAAAAAAAATATTAATGCAACATGGCAACCAGGAGCTGCTCTGTACGTTGCTGGTGTGTGAAAAGCCCCCAGATATGTGACTGGCTCACTGAAATCTACATATAATAAAGCAAAAATAACATTTTTAGCCCTACCTAAGGGTTAACTACTTTTATAGGCATCCAGACACTGCAAGTTTTGTCATTAGAACACTGAAGGTGCACCAGGTGGTTATTAAAAACCAGACCCTACCATTCAGGAATCAGTTTGGAAAGGACATGGTGAAACAAACAGCTTTTCCTAGGAACAATAACAGGTAGGAAATTGCAACAAATTTACTGAAATCCTTTCAGTGTACATAGATCACCCAGAGGGGATTGTTTTTTCTCAACAAAAGTGGCAATGAGGCAGCAGGTGGACTGGGCATTCACAAAAGCCTGCCATGTAAAATGGCATTTTCCTTTGATTTAAATTTAGGTATGTCACCTAGTGAACAATGCCTCTGAAAATGTATTTATTACTCAAGATAGGACATTTGCAATGCAATCTTTTCAATTTACAAGACTTCACGTTTGCTCTTTTTGCACATGTGCCCACCAGCATGAATATAGAGAATTGCTGGTGTATACATTTTAAACGCTATTAGTCTAGCAATAAATTTTACTCTCCCTGGAAAGTTACAGTGTTACTATACTGCTCCAGAGATTTGCAATGGATGTTTTAATTGCTATGGGCAACGCAATCTTTTTACAAGTAACCTTTTATAATGAGGTCCTCTGACACATGTGCTATATCAGAATTGCTGCCCTCCCAGAAGGATTGTCTAATGATGAAAAATGTAATAAAGGAATGCTGGAGCCCAAAGCAACCAAAACTTTCACTATGATAGAATGAAAAGAGGGGACCATTATTGGTATAAACAAAAGTTTAGCGAAGGCACAAGAATGGTTTAAAAGTGATGCCATTCAGGGGCAACCTATATAAAATTCAGAAATGCAGAAAGCTTCTTCATTTGTTTCTTAATACCTGAAAAAGTTTATTGCAAAATTTTAATTAATTAAAAAAAAATACTTGTGATTTTGAATAGCCCTTGTCCATGCAGAAATTGTGCCCAGTGATTCCAGGGCTGTCTTGTTTCCCTCTTCTTTATGGGGCTTGCCGTTCTGTCCTACGGCTCCATTTTCTTTTTTCCAGGTTCTTCCTTGCATCACCCATTCTTGCATTGTGCAGGCGTCAAATGGGGTGACATGTCTTCATTAAAAAAAAAGAGACCTCCACGAAAAGAAAAATAGCCATCCTTTTACATATTTTTGAAAATGTGAAGATAGGACCGCTTTAGTTGGCTGTAATATTTTGACAACAGTTTTTTGTCATGTGTGTTTGTGTATAAATAAATATATATAAAGTATCTGTACAGAATAGAAGAATTGACATTTACTTTTAACCTACAACCAGTATTATATTTCATACTAGCCAGTGTTGTAATGTACAGTATATATTCATTCAACAGCCATCATTTTTGTGATTAAAAAAATAGATTTTAATAGATGGGCATTTGATCAAAAGGCAATCATTTCAATCAAAAAAATAAAAATAAATAAATATATATAATATATATATATATATATATATATATATATATATATATATATATATATATATATATATGATCTTTCTGCTATGAGCCCGGCTGGAAACAATGGCATATATCATCTATTGTATGCAGTCTATGTGCCCTGGTGGTATAGAATCAGGCCCAGGTCCAGATAGATATTCATGCCAGGCCCCTGTTTACAATCCATCGTGCTGTCAGCAGAAGAGGAGATGTTTTCACCTGATCTATAAAAAGACAGAGTTGAAGCCTGAGAGAAAAGGAGTGAAGATGTGGCCTAAATTATTTTCAGCACATAGAACAAGGAGCCTCTTTAGGATCTGTTGTAGATCTGTGTCTATACAGAACACGTGTCCTCTGTAAAACCTAAACTCATTGATTCCAAACCTGGATCATCCTCCTATATCTCCATACATGTAGATGCAATCTGATAGTTACAATTACTTTCCTCACAATGCTAAGTTACTTTTAGTTGGAACAAATAAAGTAAATATAAATGCAGGAAAACAATCTTTTTGGGCCATATAGAAGTCAAATCTCAAATGTAATAGTTTAAAATACATGTTGGGAAGCAAATCCCTAAAGCTATCTGCAGACTTAAATTTCTGTTGTTGAAAACTATCTTTCCTGATCAATATTAGCAGGACTTGCACTTTACACACCATGCTATTTGTTTTTAAGGAGAAGGTAGGGAAAAGGGGGAGACCCTGCAGGGAGCAAATAGGAAATGGCAGAGGTGCAAGTTACCAGAGCTCCTGTTTATTTGTTAAAAGTTGTAAGCTACACACACACACTAGATTTCCTGTTGCTGGAAACAATCTTTGATTACTCACTGGAAACAAAGGAGTGCTGTACACACAATGTTGTTAAGCTTCATAGAGAGGGAGGGGTAAGACCCAGCAGGGAGCACCCTGATGCATTCTCCCCCATAGGAAATTACAATGGTCTGTTCATCGTATAGTGATCTAATACAGTGGGACTGCTATACAGATGCTAGATTTTTGCCTGAGGAAACTGTATTTTTTATTTTTGGCCTTATTAAAACTCTTCAGAGAAGATAGACTATTATGGGAAACTTGGGCAACCCTGGAATAGATTTTTTAAAAAACATTTGCTATTAGTTGGTAAATGTTTTCAATCCTGGACTAGATCAACTACAGATTTGCTAATTCCCCCATGATAATTTATCTTCCCCAGCACTTTAATAAATTGGGTAATAATAATAATAAATTGGGTGCATTATAGCCAGGATTTTTTTCACTTAATATTCGGTTCACCTTTTCACTCGACAGATGGAGCCCTTTTCTCTGTTTCACATAGTAACTTAGCTAGTCTTAGTTGTTATTGAGCTCTATAAAATTGAAAATCTTAGAGCTATTGAGCTCTATGAAATATATAAAATATATTTTATAGAGCTCAATAGCTGAAGCTTAGTTTACATTAAACAAATTGTGTTCCTACCTCATCTCCCTCTCTGCTTGGCTGTTATAAATTAGTCCATACCAAGCCTCAATGGGAGCAAGACAGCTTGAAATCAAACAGCTTCCGTCAAAAACTCATAGGGCTCTATTTGACATTCCCTCAGACATTCTCTGGCGGTGATCAGTTAATTGAAACTCATGGACCTGGAAGATTCCCCTAAGGGATCAGATTCCCTGTTTGAGCCCATAAAGTTTTATGAATCCATTTTTTTGGTGCATCCTGCATTATTATACAGTTTGTATATAAAGAAGGATATCCCAGATGCTTCCCCACCTCCTAAATTGTAAGCTCTTCTGGTCAGGGTCTTTTCCTCCTCCTGTGTTATTCCTCTTGTCATTTGCAACCCCTATTTATTGTACAGTGCTACTTAATATGTTGATGCTTTATAAATACTGTTTTTAATAATATTTGTTATTCACTAAAAAATAAAATGTATTAGATCTATATAAATGTGATTTGCAATTGGAAAAACAATTGACACATATATATCTGTTGCTGCCAATTCTCCCTGTTGTAGAAGGTAACTACTAGCAATAATTCCACATTTATTAACTGATTTATTTATATGTATCTATCTGATATTCTTATTTCTTGAAATGTAAGGTTTCTATGGCTTGCTGCACATGCCTATTGCTCTTTGCATTGAATATTTACAAAGTACAATGCAGATTTATTATATAAGACTTTGGGGGGGGGGGGAATTGGAAGTGTCATCCAATCAGAATCCTGTTTTTAAGACAAAATGGAGTTACTGTGTTACACCTGGGGGACTTCTTCCCCATTCGGTCAGTATTGCAATACCGTACCGTAGTATTGCATTTCCTTATTGATAATGGAGAAAAACAAGGGAGGAATGCTGGTCATGTGAGAGTCTGGGATGCGTAAAGGTTACCATGGCAACATCTTAGAACGTAACATTGGCCCTCAGCTGCGGGGAACTGGAGACAATATTTGATTATTAGATCTCATGTCTGCTCTCCAGACTTGGCCTTTATTTTATTTATTATTATTATTTATTTAATTTTGGATGAAACACAATACCTGCATAGTACTATGACATTTAAACTGATATATTCATATATCGGTGTACGTGTGTATACATAAATATACATATGTATATTAATTTTGCAAATTTATATATTGCAGACCAGTAGAATACACCTTTTGGTAAATTCCTTTGTTTTTTTTCTAATGTGCTTGCAGAAGCTTTTGAGGTATGCGTAGTGCGCATGTACAAAGCTAAATGGTGAATGTTGAACACTTTTTAGCTCAAAGTATGTAGGAAAATGAAGCACCCCCATTTGACTATGAAAAATTAATACGAGGATGAATGAAGATGTTATTCACAGACTTCATTGGTATTCTGGTTGTCATTTTAACCCCTTTTACAGCCAGCACCTTTGCAAGCAGGAAAATTCACCTATTCACCCATAATGATTTAATGAGACTTCTAATGTCTCCTCTACTGAAGCTGGATAATTACAGACTGTGCTCCGGCCAAGGTTTGTTAGCTGAACCTGGAAGTGCTCAGAGCTCAGAGCTGAAGTTCATACTTCACAGGGGGAGATAAGCGAGCTGATGTTTGCTATACTCCCGCTACTCTTCACCTCTCATGAACACTCCGGAGAGACAAGCAAGCCAGCGACACAAGCCAGCTGTAAACTTGTACTACTTATCCAGGAGTGGAATGGTTCCAAGTGCTATGACAGCTATAGGCTATTCACTAATAGAGCAACCAATATCTATGCAGCTACAGAAGCACTAAGAGACAACCCTACTATGATTTCTCTGCAGTTCAAGCCTTAGTATCCTTTAAAGTGGTGGACATAGCAAAATGTTGGTGCCCGTGCAGAATGACTGGTGGCCCCTGTTGGCTAAGGATGATCCCAGGGTCCTTGTGCAGTGGCATACTTTGCACCTCCCCGTGTCTGCCCCTGTCTATTAAAGTGCCTAACCAATAGTTCTGCAGGTTCCTTAAATACAGAGGGCACCATCTTTTTGGTATGGGTACCCTACATCACATTTGTATTGTGTGACCAGAATTCTGCTCTAGTATTGCTCAATTACCAAAATAAATGTAAAGGCTAGGTACTCTGATTGTAACTGGTTGCACATTTGCTTTTTATATTAAACACTATGTAGGAAGGTTTACACATTCTGGATCCTTTGGATATCACTGATTGTTTTGTATTCTTTCCTATCCTCATGCATTTTCATTGACATTTGCTTGAAAGAGTGCTTGTCATGAAGGTGGGAATACCTTCTTTAAAGCACCCAAGTCCTGGCTCATTAATCATCCTTAGTACTTGTCATCCTGTCAGACTGGAAGATCTTCATGCCAAAAATATAAAAGCAGCGTGCTGATGGTAGGGTTCCTCTGACACCCATATCAAGATGATGTAGACGTCACCATATCTGTGATGAATTTTTACATTTTAATCATCATGAATCACAGTTTCAGTAACAAGTATTATGGACAGATGAAAACTTTTGTGTAGGGGGTGTGGAGGGTTACAAAAAAACTTTCCTGTATTGTAAATACATTTAAGTGGGAATGTAGCAAGCGGTAACGGCATGTTCCTACAAGTGTTACAATTACACGTTTACATGCATTATTAAAAATGTCCATCACATGTTTATCTGCTGCTTTGCCATGAATTCCCAATGCCCCCCAAACACCTTCCTAGCAAGCTTTAGCTCCACATGTGCCAAGGCATTGTAATGTCCCACCTTGTTTAGCTTTTGGCTGTTCTGGCTTTTGAGAGTGAAACATGATTTATTTGTTTGGGTAGTCTATTCATTTGAGAATTTGTTTGCATTTTGGAAAAAAAGGCATCAGAAAACTTGGTGTTAAGGAGTCCTAACTATCTAACATTCAAGATTCAATCAATTATCTGATGGTTTTGGCTAACACCTGCTTGCAATGGGGTATTCCACTTTGCATAGCTTCAGTGCCTCTTTCCATTTTTTTTGGATGTGTGTTGTTTAATTTATTTTAATATATCTTGCTAGGCTGTCAGTTTATATCGCTGTAATATTGAAGAATATTGAAGATATTATGGACCCTTCTTTGCATTTGCATTAGCTTTGCATTTTTATATACACACTTTTGGCCAAAATGTATTTTGTTAGCAGTTACTTGCCATTCATGTGAAAAAAAAATACGTAGATGGTGATGTTTCTGTTTTTTTTTTTTTTTGTCTCTACTAACAAGCCAGTAATCTACATTTAACAGAATTGCAACTTCTGCTTTGGTTTGTATTCCGATGGGGCAGATACTTTCTAAAACTTGCTTTGTCAGCAGTAAATTTATTACTATATTTAGACCCCGGGGTAGACCTAGAGAGGAGCAAAGTGTGCTGCTGCATGAAGGTCCTGGACTAAAGGCAGCAGAGGCCCACTGTTGGCTATGTCTGCCACTGTTTAGGCTTTAACATGGTTTGGGGCATCACAAAGTTTCTGCAGGATCAGTTAGAATTTTTCATGTAAGGCCAGGACAAGGGTAATATAATAAGTAAATGTAACACAGGTTTTTCTTACCTCTTATTTACCTTTACAGACAGTTAAAGTATTCCTCATATAGTATCCCCAATGCAATGCCTTCATCTACTTTTTATTTCTCTAGAAGAACTATTCTATCTATGAGCATCATACATAATCACCATCTACTTTCTAGACTGGGATGCTGCCATAATGATGACACAGTCATGTAAATCCCGATGCCTTTGAAGATCTTGGCTGTATTCACAATAGTCTATCACTGATTAGTGCTGGCTGCAGCTTTTCACCTTGTGACTTGCTACAGAATTACCATGTGAAAGTCTGATGATTAGGTGAGAGAAGACGTCACTCTACACTCTGCAAATTCACCTGACTCAAGTTTAGGATTTAGTTTAGAAAATGAGTTTTCAGAGACAGACAATTTGTAGCAAGAACAGGTGCCAGTGAAACAATATGACAGCAGACAGAAGTGGATCAGAATCAGTTAAAGTGAGAGCAGTGGGAGAGGGCCACAGCTGCATAATTAAAAAGCAAGGCCAAACAAAAGTTAAAACAACTCTAACCAAATCCATTTGGAGTAAAGAATATCTCAGTAGAGCTGAATCTGTAGGGGGAAACTAGGGGGTTAGAATACCCAGGGGGTCAGGGGCAACTGGAGTAAGAATTCCATTAAGGAGGCAGACTGCAAACTCATGCATTGGTCAAAAGAGGGTGGAAGAAATATTCATGGTCACCAGACAGGTACATTTGGACATGATGTAATTGTGTAGTATATGGGTAAAAGGAGATTTCTTGGGGAAGGGAGATTTCCAAGCTTTATCTCTAGATTGTTTAGCAGCTGTGAGTATAAGTTTTGAGATGGAATTGATTTACTGTAAGAGAGTCAAGTTTGTAGTTGATGAGGGCTATGACTGGGTCCCTAATGATCGGTTGGTTCAGTATTGAGGCCAAAAGATGATACAATTTGGTCCAAAAAGAGGAAGCAGTGGGCCATTTCCAGCAAATGTGTACCAAGGAGCCTGGATGAGGGCATTCTCAGGAACACAAAAGGAAGCCTAGGATAAACCTATGGAGTTGAGTTGGCACCATATATGAGCAACAAAAATTAGTTTCCTGTGTTAAGGGAGCACCACTTGTTAAAAAATTATATTTGTTGCCAGGCCTCCTCACTCCGCACAAGCCCTAGTTCTCTATCCCATTGAGGGGCATAAGGAGCAGACATAGGGAAGGAAGGGAAGAAAAAAAAAAGAAATATAATAAGGATTATTTTTTAATGAAAAAAGATACAACTCTCTTGAAATTAATATTTTCTGTATATTTGTTTTGCTGACAGGAAAGTATTCAGTCAAGTATGTTCATTACACAACAACCAGCAAAGGCAGAAGGTAGATTCTGACAGTTGTCTATAGAAAAAATAACACATTTGTCCTTGTTAATGATTATACGTTAATGATCATATGTTAGTCTAACTGGGATGGACTTGCTATGGATACATTTAGCTGGAGTGCCATTATTAATACACCTGACCCGATGAAGTGGTTTTGGTAACGCTTTTCATAGTTGTAAAATAGATCTGAAATGTCTACACCACTCTAAGTGTATATCAGGGTAATAGAGTGGATGAATCATTTGACACTTAGTGCCAGTCATAGTGAAGATGAACTTCATAGTAGTATATCTTGTTTATATAGAGTTGATTAAGTGTCCTAACAATTGTAGATAACTGACCATCGTACACCCCCTATCTAGGGTCTTTTCACAAGATTTTGGTTTGTCTGTGAGAATTTTGCCCATTCAGACATGAGCATTTGTTAGAGCATCTGTTGAAGACCTTGCTTGCAATCTGCTTTTTGGTTTATTCAGAAGGTGTCCACCAGTGCTGAGGTCGGGGCTCTGTGAGGGCCATTCAAATTACTGTGCACCATACTTGCCAAACTTTACGTTTATTGAGCTGGTTTTGTGCAAAGGGCCCAGTCCTGCTGGAACAGAAAAAGTACTTTCTAAACTTTTGCCACAAATCTGTAAGTGTACAATTGTCTTCCTATTGTGTAGCCCTACCTGAAAGCACCTGAACTCAAAGCTTTTGGTTTTTGAAATGAAACAAGCCTAAATAGGTGTAATGATCAAACTTTTAAAGATATTGGATAATATCATAGGCATATAGCTGGATATCTTTATCTCTACCGTTAAATAGGAGATATAGATATCCACTTACCATTTTGCAGCACTGCCATTCCTAGCACATAGGGGCCCACCCCATTCAGTAATTCAAGAATTGGGCCATGTGGAGCAAAGAGAGCTCATGCCATAGATTTTATATTGTCCTTTATAACTCTAACAAGACAACTGATTTCTCATTAGGCAGAAAGTCATTATTAACATTTACAGGAAATTATATTTATTGATCAATTTAGTTGCTTAAATCTCTGAATCTGCAGATTGTCTTTATGTGCAAATTTAATTAAAGTGAACACATGCTTGAATTGAACCACAGTTGCTGATTTAGTTTTTGTTTTTTTTTAACTTTTCTTTTTATTTACCAAATTTAGAGAGACATTTATTAGATCTCACTGCGCAGTCTGGTGTTGGCATTTGTCACCTTGATGGCGAGCTGTGCTGCTCTTTCCACAATGATCTTGCGTTTTTTTAGAGGAGACGTTGTGTCGATTGCAGTGCAGAATGTCCTATTCCTATTTGCTTATCAATGTTCCCCAGCACAATGCCCCCTTATAATGATGTGTTAATAAATGTATTTTAGAACAAGTAGCCAATACTTTGGGGCCAGCTACCAATGAAAAATGAGGGAACATGAAATACTTGCCTCGAATCTTGACATGGAGACGCTTTCCTTAGAAGTTAGGGATATCACAATGCCTCGCTGTTGCCTTCAGGGAAAATACATTTTCGGATCCCGTGGGTAGGCACTCTTAGACAGTGCTGGATCACTTTCTTGTGAGATTTGGAGCACTGTCCTCTTGTTGGTTGGTTGGTTGGTTTATTAGTATCCAACTCAAATGTCTGAGATGAAAAAAAGGGGGATGTACTTGTATAAAGGACATACTCATACCACACCCCAGTGATTTGGACTAGGAAAAAATAAAATTATTATTGTTTTAAATCACTTGTGTGGTTAAATGCTTGGTTAAGCCCACATGTGATTTCCTTTTACCGCTTTTTTTTTCTTTATAGTGTTTTTTCATTATGGCAGTGCATTCATTTAGTCCGTGACATACAACATTCATTGAGTCCATGACATAAGAACAGTGGTTGCAATTGCAACCAGGCCCTGTAAACCATTTACTTGATCTGTTCACACTGCAGTTTCCAGCACCATGGCAGATTTTATGGAGTCAAAAGCTCTTGACACAGGTCTGTTTCTGGACACCTTAGGAGGTGGCTTCAAATGACTGATGATGAATATACCAGCATGATATTAAATAGATCTGCATTGGCAGGGGCAGGGGCTTGGCATCAAGCTGTTTTTTTTCAGTTAGTGAATTGCTATATGGCGAAGTGTGCTTTGACAGGATGCCTTTAAAGAAAGCCTGCACAGAGGAAGCATGGAGGCTGTCATAGCTGGCCATTCTTCTGACAATACCAGTTCTCTGGCTTTTATTGTAATCTATTACCTTTTGTACTTTAGGTTACTGCAATTGAGAAGCTTTGACTTTCTTTAATGTTATCTTTGTCTGGTGCCCTGATAGGTATTAGTGACACCCAGGAACCTAATATTTTTAGAGCACTGAACCCTGGCGGCCCCTATAAGAATTATAGCAGGGCTGTTTGTTAAATAATTGAACTACAATTAGTCTTGAAAGTGTTGGTTTACATAACATTCTCATATATATATATATATATATATATATATATATATATATATATATATATATCTATATCTAAATCATTCAATAGAAATTCAGAAATTCAATTTATCCTAAAAATGTTTGGGTAAAGAACACAGAAGCAACTATTGATGTTTTACATAATTACTTTGTTTTGTGATACATTGCTGTCTGTAGATTATTTGAAATAAAATTAATCAGAAACATTATAAGTTTAGGAATGTGAAACCATTAAAATTAGAACAAATGCCACACACATGTCAGATGATTATCCTCTTGGGTGAAAATCAAGCGGTCCCCTGACGTTGCCCTTCGAGCTGCCCTGGCAGAACAATAAATCGCCGATCAGGAAAAACATATAGGAAAGCACTGTTGGGATGCCCTTCAGTGTGTACAGAGCTCATTTATTTGTCTGTCACTGGAAGCAATCCCGATAACATCATTTCTAGCTACTGAAATCTGACATCTGTATGGAGCTAAAAGATAATGGAGTTGCTTATAGCAGCCAATCATTATCTGGCAGATGTAGCCAACAGTGGGCTACTGTGCAGAATTTGCTTGGGGTTTCCCTGCTAAACTTACATGGGGGCCGCTGTTGGCTGAGGAGGGTTACATTAGCACCTTCCCATGTCTGCCCCTGCCTCCTAACTGTCCTTGATTTGGCAAAAGAGTTCCTTTTTCTTATCAAAGTTCCTCCATCCCTCTTTTTTCAGATATATATACCTATATCTGAAAAAAAAACTATTAGGTGTTATTTTGCTTCATCTAGCCCATTATTCCAATAGTTATTTTGTAAAGCTAAGAAAATGTAGTGGTGAAAACAAACACTTGTTGGTTTCCACAATCATTTTTTGCCTATACATTTATCAAGGTTCAAAAAATGTGAACGTGGAACGGGTGTGTCATTTTCCTTCATATTTCTTGCCTAAACATATGCCTCTTTCTGATCTCCAAAATGTATATGGTATGCTGTAACTGCAATGTGTAACTGTTGCTCTTAGGAACAAGTTAATAATCTTCTTTCAGACCCAAAACTTTTATTGTCTAGCCTATCCAGAGAATGAAAGCTAAAACCTGATTGGTTGACACGGGCATTAACTCTATTTTTGCTTTGCTTTAGTTTTCACCAATCTGTCCAACGTTATTGAAGTAAATTAACACTGCTGATCTCTCTCTTGAGACGTCAGTGGGTGTGATGTGTGCGGGCTTGTAGCACAGGCTGTGTGGCCATTTGCCTATGAGTGTGTGTAGGGATTGCAGGAATGTTGGGTATTTGCTGAGTGCAGGTCACAGTAAAACCAGGAACAGGTGCAGACCTAAAATATCCTAGTGGCCTGTGAAGGGGGAGAGGGTGCAGAGCCAGGGATGGGGCACGGTCTACTGTAGTGATTGAGAAAGCAGAGCTGTACATGCAATTTTATATTATGTTTCTATCATTAAAGCTGCTAAATATTTGAAAACCTTAAAAATATGTGCATACGCTAGATAATTGGCATTTAATATGATGTGAAATGATTTTTAATGAATGGGTGCTTACAAAGAAGGACCAACAAACTCAAGATACTATAGATACAACAAAGACACAATCATTCATTGAGCTTGGCAGACCATCATATGCACGGTAGATGCAATCGTTCAAAGGTTGTTCACTTCACTTTCCTATCTGGGAAAATTTACCTTGATTCCTGTTGTGGACAACATTGTCACCAAGGCTGGAAATGAGGGAAAGTGCTCCAACAATGGCCCTGATTTATTAAAGCTCGCTAAGGCGGAGAGGATACACTTTCATCAGTGAAGCTGAGTGATCCAGCAAACTTGGAATGGATTTCTTCAAAGTCATTTGCTTTTTGCTAGAAAATATTTTGAATTCGGGACCAGATCCATTCCAGGTTTCCTGGATCACCCAGCTTTAATAATGAAAGTGGATCTTCTCCAGCCTTAGAGAGCTTTAATCAGTCAGGCCCCATGAAGAACGATGAAGGTTGTAGTCCTCCCTCAAAGTGAAAAAAAGGGAAGTTCATTAGCAGGGAAACTGATACAGTATATCTGAAAAAAATTGGTATCATTCAGAATGTTTTAAAGCCTATTTAAACCCTTAGCACCAAAATTCACTCTTAATTTAATCTTCCCTATTGATTCCAATACAGCATGTTTTCTCCAAATTTTTTTGGGAGACACAAAATCTCAAAATCGCTCATCCTTGCTGGAAATGAACAGATATTTCCTGCCATGAACTTATATATAAATCAGAATTGCCCTTAAAGAAGCATCATTCTGTCATTTTATGTACATTTTCTATTTTTGGAACACTAGGTACAAAGTGTTTTTATATGTCAGTGTGGCCGGCTTGTAAGAAGACTTCAGAAAGTAACAATGCTTTGTTCCCAGGGTGCTGATAATTTTGGAGCTTTTCAGCTTTCAGTTACAGCAATCTTCTAGCCATATTTTCATGTATTTCTTAGTTTTGACTAAAAACATACAATTCCAGTCAAAAGACATTATATTTCCATGGTAATTTCATTATTTGGTTGCCCAGAAATGCAAAATAATAAAAACTGTAGGAGGCAGATTGCCGGGATTAAAAGTGCATACAAAGCTCCTACATTGTCAACAAAATCAGTCAGCATAGTCAAGAATAACTGTTTCAAGACTAGATCATTTTTTTTTCTTTCGTATGCATACACCTGTATTTTCTTTTCTAGTAAAACAATACAAAACAATGTATATAGATTCACAGAAACACATAATTATAATTTTTGTAAAATGGTATGAGACAAGACTATCTTGAGTAAATGCCAGATATGCAAAGCCTTGTACACCTTTAAAATTTAATACAAATAATTAATTATTCCTCAATATTTTAGAGAACTTTATTAAAAACAGATTGAGCAAAAAATCAGTGCTTGATCTGCTTGTTTTTCTGGACAGATTGTCAGTTCTGAGAGCATAAGTCTTCTCCACTTCCTATTTTTGCAGACCCAATGGCATTTGTTTCCATCTCAAGGGGTTAGGGTTTTAAGGTTAAAAGCTGACAAAATATAACATGGGAACCTTGTTTACCCACATTTAGGATGCCCATTATTGTCCAGATAGTACTTTCAATTGCAACACCTGTTATGGTGTTAGGATAAGAATAAAGCTTTTTAGGCCTATTTAAGTGCTACAGAGTCCACCACTTGTTGCAGTGTTTCTAACTAGGGTCCTCCAGGGATTGCTAGGGGTTCCTCGAGCAATGTGTGCCTTTTAGGTCAATTTAACGGACACCAATCATTGATCATTATGACTATCTGTAAGGGTGACATTCTTTCCACTGGTCAGAAATATAGAAGTCATATCTCCTACTAACCACCACACTAATGTACTGGGAGCTGGGATATAGCAAATTATAGTAGGAGTCCCTTGAGACCTGAAAGTTATTTCAAAGTCTTCCCCCAAGTTAAAAAAATCCAGAAACACTTGGCTAATGTAAGTCAGCCCTTTTTAACAATCAGAGCATTTTAAGGCCACACGTGGTGTCAAATACAAAAAGTATCTTCCTGATCAGTACGAAGTAATACTGCCACATCCCCCCCCAAAAAAAGGGACTTTTGAGTTATCAAATCACTATAATCAACCACTTAATTCAAATTAATTATTAAAAGATGAGTTTTTATTATCCACATTTAAAAACCAAAAAAAGGGACACCAGCTTCAGTATGACTTGATATACAAACATAACTCTCTAGATGTTGTTATTCTCTATGCATTTTGCGGCCATTCAATCCACTTCGTCGGGAGATCTAGAAGTCTATATTTTGTTTGTCTTCCTATCCTCTATATCAAGGCATACCAAAGGCGTCCTCTTAAATTTGGCCCCAGAGCAAAAGAGAAGGAAGAAAACATAGGACAATAACTCCTGTTAAGATGGCACTGTAACACTGTCCCTGGAGGCACTGTGAATGGCGGCAGAGTTCTTTGAAATCCTTATACCAAGCAAGGGAGGTTGATGCTATCCAGGACTGGCGTATGATGTCTGGTGACTAAATTGAAACGCTGCAAAATGCCTGTCCTCATTACCATATAGTAAATGCATGTAAGACTTATGTTCTAATTAATAACTCTCAGTGGTCCCTAGACTGGGGCAATAAGGAGATAGGGCTTTTCCAACCAGGGCTTTAAGCAGTTTTGGTAGTATAGATATTGGCAAACAGACTGTAGCGGGCCCCTGTGCAAAATTGGCTAGTGGTCCCTGACAAACCTCCAACCCAATCTCTATCTTTCTGTCTTTATATCTTCTCCTCTTTTTGAATTATACTAAATGTACCATTATTCACTTACTGTTATCAGTATTGGATCATATATTATATATATTATCATTATTCTTAAATAGTATTTATATAGTGCCAACATATTAAATGGCGGTGTACATTAAATAGGGGTTGCAAATAACAGACAGTGTCACAGGAGGAGAGGACCCTGCCCAGAAGATATATATGTATATACGGGTTGTCCCCCAGTTAAGGACGTCCGACATACGGACACCTCCTAGATACGAATGGGGCTTCCCTGCTCGCTTGTGCTCACTTTACAGTGAGGATTTCATACAGTAACTGACACCACACTGCCTAATATTATGTTGAGACAAACATCTGTCCTAATTGCAATAAAATAATGTACCTGTTCTGAATTACATTCAACTTAAGAACAAACCTACAGTTCCTATTTCGTATGTAACCTAGGGAATATGGAATATATATATATATATATATATATATATATATATATATATATATATATAAAAACCCAGCCAGTCTTCTTTTCCTAGCTCGGGCAATATTGGCAACAGATGACAGCACTTGTAAATGTGTTGCCTCATAGTATAGAGCAGTTCATGTGTCTATTTGATAGGGGAAATAAAAATATAGAAGTGTGTAAATATAATCCTGCTTAGACAGCAAGCCCAAACTGCTGGAGTGTCAGGTGGGAAACCACTTTGTAAAACAGCTTGAAGCAGCAATTCTAAAATATTCTCTTTTACTGTGTCTGTTCTTTTGTTTTCCCTCTGCCAATATTGTAATATATTTCCCAATGCTGTCTTAGCATTTATTAAGCTCATAAGTGAAAACTTGAGAAAAATCTATTTCATGCCCAAAACAGACTGCATCTCATTTATTTTTTAAAATGGTGTTAGAAAAAAAAGAAAAATCTTCTGGCTAGGTGCAATGTATTATATATAGTGAAATTTCGATTAATTGCATGCATTAGTACATACATGTGGTACACACAAAAATGAAGCTGCACATACCTGTTTAATGTACAGCGTTGTGTAATATGTTGGCGATATACAAATCCTGTTTAATAATAATAAAACATTCACAATAATACACATACAGGAACCGAAATACAAAGCCAATTTCCATGGGCAAAGCTACAACACTTTTCAGTACTGTCAGAGCTTGCCCACTTGCTATTGTTCTTATTTATTACCATTGGAAAGTAAAGCCATCACAGTTATGTGCCTATAGGGATGGGGCAGGGTGAACAAGCACTGCCACCTATTGTGGTCAAATAGGAGTTCAGACTTTTCACTAGTAATGGTAAATATCATGTTTCACTAATTTGACCACCAGTACAGCTGAACTTTAAGTATTAATAACAACTTACCATACCTTGTTCCAATTGTGTCTTTATTTGGAGTGGACCATCTTGGTAAAGGCAGGGCTTTGTTTCCCTAGCTGCCCTTCTTTATGTATGTTGGGGCAATAATCAAGAAGCAGCAGAAGACCTGCTAATAGCTCAGACTGGCTGCATTACCTTAGACGATCTCACACTGCAGATGCACAGCTTTGAGGCTACAGAAGAATAGTCTATAGGTGCAGTCACATAACAGGTAGTAAATTGCTATTTATTTGTGAAGAACATACAGCAGGTAGACTTTTTGTCATTTCAGATGGATTTTTTATGTTGCTTTGATTTAGAGTGAACGCAGACCATAACAATGAACTTGTCCTATTTATATAGGTCTACTTTAACATTTCACTCTAATCTGCAATTTAGTACCCATCCAATGGGTACCCAGTACCCATCCATTCCTTTTATCCTTCCGTGTAGTGTCTTTTACTTTCCTGTGTTAACCTTCAAATCTGGACATGCATATTATTTGCTCAATACCCTCTTTTACTGAGTTTGAATCCCAAAATATTTTTCTTTATCATTTGTTATCAGTTTTCCTTTGTCACTGCAGACAGTTCATTAAACCTTGGCTCCTTCTAATTATGTCTCTGCTCAAGCAGTCATTGATTTGTGACTTCACTGAGTATGTTCGTCAGAGGTCTGTGTGAAATAAACACCAAGACAGCAGAATAGTAAACTTCACCAAGGGCAGGGGATTTCTCCGCTTACAGCACTGCCTCTCGCACACTGTATCAGCTCATACATATTTCTGGACAGATGTTATTTGCATAACGACCAGCAATTAACCAAAAAGGAAAGAACAGGAGTCAGAGTAGTTGAGAAAGGGTGGATAATCCTATTGGTCCTTCAGGCAGGAAATTATGTTCATGCTTGTTATGTTAAAGTCACAATGTGCAAGGTAATAGTCTTTCTTACTTTTACACAATTTTCCTCAATTCTAGGAGTTCTAATGATACTCTTTAGGACTCCGTCCATTATGGAAGCCCATAGGGCTACAGGGCAACTTATATTTTAGGATTATGTTACCAATAGTAATTGTTCTAGTCCATCTGTATGAATCTGCTTCCAACTGTGACCGTGAAAAGTTCAGAATAAAACTGATTCTGATTGGTGCGTTGCACACTTTTGCATTCGAAAACCAAGGACCCAGTGGAGGAATTCCATCCCACAGGAAGCCTAATGCTACTTTTAGATGTAGAGAGAGAAAAGTTAGAGCACAGTGTTAACCCGAACCCTGGGATTTTATTTTGACATGAATGTCAAAATACTGGCTGTAACTTTTGGATTTTTTTTTTTTTATAGAGCCAATAAAGGGACATAGACCGGATGGAGCAACCATTCTCAATGAGGGTTGTTCTCACCCTAGGGTTGCTACAGGTTCCATGACAGAATGATTTACTGCTTGACATTTACTGCAAAAGTTCAGCATCAACATTACTTGGTATAGCCAGTGGAACCTTTCCTCCTGTCTCTACTTTGGGTTACAACTAACACCATTGCTTTTTAGCTATTTGTCAGGGGGCAATTATCCCTAAGAGAATATTACAAAATGCTAGGATCAGCAATTCACCCCATGTTAGATTTGGGTCTCATCTGAGCTGTATTTCAACACATGTTGTTTTCTATACCTTTGTATATATAGGCATTACCTGATAAGAAGTTGTTTATTTGCAAAACATTTTTGTCATCCAAAGTCAGACAGCCTTGCTATCTACAGACTTTGAATAAGTTTGGAGTAGGCATAATGGATCTTTCCAAGTATTAAACTGTTAGAACTAGATAGATAATAAATTATATGTGCCATGATTGTTAGGAGAACTGTACTAGAATTCTATCACTTCTGAGTGTTAACATAAGTGCTGACAGCTCTTGTAGACAGAACAATAAACTGTGATATGCTTGTGAATAGTGTCATGCCATTATAATGTGTTAGTAGTAATCCCCTTTATACTTACACTGCCACTGAAGTCTTTGTCCCCATCACAGCTCCCTTCTTCCTATTATTTCTCTATGCATCAACTCAATGTGCTTACCTAATAAATGACTTTTTAATTATACAATACGTAAAAAAAAAAAAAAAAAAAAAAAAAAGAAAAACTGAAACAAACTTTCAGATTTTTTTTAAATACATTTGTCACCACTAAAAGTCAGTGTCTTTTCAAAATATGTCACGATACTCTGGAAATCAGAACATTTGTGCACATATGGTGACTTTAAAATGTTCAATGTGTTGTACTACAATCTACTTACTTTGGGTTTCCAGGGACAATATTGGGCACTGATCATTTTGTAGTCCTTTGAGATCCTTTAATTCTTATAATGTGTTCATGCAAAATTCAGCATCTCTTTAATGCCTTTAAGGACAAATTGTGAATTTTTGTGTATATAATCTGGTGCATATGAAAACAAATTTCCTTTTTCTTCTATTCTCCTTTTTGCTTTTCTTTTCTTTTCCTCTCCTTTCCTTTCATCTTAAATCCCCCTTCCTCTCTATTCTTTTCCTATTGTTTGTCTTTCGTCTTTAATTTCCTTTTCTTTTCCTCTCGCCTTCCTTTGCTTTTGTCTTGACTATCCTTTTTATTTTCATCTTCCTTTCACTTTTCCTCCTTTCTTCCCCCTTTTCTTCACTTTCCTCTCTCCCTCTTTTCTTTCCATTTCCCCTTTCTATCCTGCCTCTTCGTTTTCTTTATCTTTACTCTCCCTTTCCTTACCTCCTCCTCAAGTCCTACTTCATCTCTCTGAATTCCCTGTTGCTTTTCCCTTCTCTCTCCTTTCTTCCCTCTTCCTTTGTTTCATTTTTCCTCCCTTTTTTCTTCAACCCTTTAACTTTTTTTTTTTTTTGCTCCCTCTTCCTTTCCTGTTCCCTTCCTCTCTGTTTCCTTTCATCTTTCATAACATTCTTCTCCATTTTCCTTTCTTTTGTTTCCTTTGCGCTCTTCAATTTAACAATCTTAGTGCAAAATGACCATGAGAAACCAACAATATGGGCCTTGTGCTTCCACTCCTTTACTTTTTACTGTCTGGGCTTAACCTAGGACCCCCTTTCTGTTCTCTATTGGTGGATTTAGCTGGTATCTTTTGTTTGATTATAGGGGACTATATATTGATTGTTTGGCTGGGGTAAATTCTACTCTGCTAATAATTTTTTTATATCTGATTATTAGGAGGATGTGGTGGTCCTGCAATGCAGTGCTACCATCAGAAAAGAAAACCTTAAGATGTGCATGGGAGTGGAAGGCTTTGGCAATCGCCTCTGCTTCCTGGAATCAACATCCAATGCTCAGGTAATAATAAAATAAATTGACTAAAACAGATAAATAAAAATATAATAATAATAATGACAATGAAATCATATATAATGTAGAATAATTGCATTCTGTTATTGTGCACATCTCTCATGTTTGGAGGAATGTACACTGACACTTTAAAGTGCTTTTTATAATATGCGGTTTGGCTATGTGTAAAAGCTAATATAAAGTAATTTTAAATATTCTTTAAATTTCCCCTACCCTTTTCTGCATTGCCTTTCCATTGTCTATTCTTTTTACATACCAACATAGTCACATGTATCTCCTTTTTCAGAATGTACCTCCAGATCTCGCCATTTGCTGCTTTGTTCTGGAGCAGTCTCTTTCAGTCCGAGCCCTGCAGGAAATGCTGGCAAATACAGTGGAGATGGGAAATGAGGTATGGTTCATAATTTCCTTTGCCTGCCCTACAACCTTCATCATGTTTGCCTTCCATTTCTCTGTTGTCATGATTACTGTATCACCATATCCAAAATTTGCTTCACTGCTACATTCCTTTTATGAAGTTTTCATGGTTGTTTATTAAACTCATATTTTTGTATTACCAGGTTTCAGAAATGTTATGTCTTTCTTCTTCCTCCCATGTTTTTGTTTTTGTTTTTCTTTGTGTGTTGTTTGTAAGTTTCTAGGAAAGTTTACCTGATAGAATTTTTATTCATGATTGAAAAAATGCATCTGTTTTTGGCTTGTTATTTTTATTGTAAAAGAAAAGGAGTGATTAGTCAACAGACCTGATGCCACTGAATAAAGCCCTCTACAGACCAGGAATTCCCGAGTCTATTTTCATTGTATTCATGCACACTTCTGACCATTTAGAATGAATTTAAAGTAAACTTATCCTGTGGCCATGCAATTAAGAGCAATCTTTATTAACATAATTGGTAGCCCATACAATTAGTGTACACTTACCTTTACATTGCTCCCCTAATACTCTTGGAGGAATCTATACTAGATGGTTCCAGGTTGGGGTGCAGGTGACTTACTGCTCTTAGTCCAACCTCAGGGCAATGGTGTTCAGTGATGAGCTGCTCAGGTTTTTAGCACTACCTCCAAGGGGCAGGGACAGAATCCTCTGTCTTTGTAAGCTCCAAGTTTACTTGACTATGGCTAAGTTCAGACCTGAGGCAAAACCAGGCATTACCATCCAAGTTCTTTGCAGTTGGCAAATTTGGCAGCCGTTTGTCCACCTGCATTGCTGGGCTGGTTCATGAAGAACCAATGTTTGCTCATTACGCAGCCAGCAGAAATGAGTAGAACTTAACAGCTCCCTTCTGTGGGTGAGATGCTACCTGATGCGTCTCACCTGAGGCGTCAAGAAATGGTAACTGCTCTGCAACCTGGTCTTCATAGGCAAAGTTTTTCACAGACCTAACTCTCTTTGTTTCCTAGGGCCAAATAGCATAAAGGGGGAATAAAGTTAAGTATAAACAGCTGCGAGGCTGTCATCAAAAGAGTTGCTACATGGATGATATCTTTTTGGCCATGCTCTGCCCACACTGCACTTTATAGGAAAAACAACATTCAAAAATTTTTTATTTTTAATTTGAGAGTAGAAGGTTTTACAGCATCAAAAATAACTCCCTAGAACAAAGCCTTATAGAAAATATTTTTTTGCTAATTTTGTCTTTATTTGCTATGTTTATGATGTGAAATGTTTGTGTTCACGTTTATTATTAGTAACCACCACGTGGATCTCTAGGTTCTAGGATTCACCTTTTCTGTTGTTTAAAGAGATGAATAGGTGAAGCCTAAATTACTCACCCCAGAATGAATCAGAAAAGTGACTTGTCCCTATTTTAATTCCCTCGATCTCCTGCCCTAAATGGAGTTTCAGCTAGTAAGAGAGCCACAGAATGAAAAGCTAAGTCTGCTTTCAGTAAAAAACTTGAAATGATTTGTAAAGGCCTGAATAAAAACATTAAAAAAACACAAAATAAATATTTTTTAGAAACCTTTCCTAATCCAACAGGACTTGTTCTTGTAATGTTGAAGATGTTTTGCAGCTTTCCAAGCCCTTTCATCAGAACTGCTGAAGCTACAAACATTTTACCTTTACAAGAACAAGTCCAGATAAATGTGACTGACTGCTAATAGGTATCACTCAATCATCATTTTAGTTAGCAGTTTACACTTCACATTTCCACAGCAGGACACCAGAATATTGTGATAGAGAATGTCCACGTATACTCTGTACAGTCTGTTTTGTCCTTGTTTGGCTTAATGAGCGTAAGATATAAAATGTCCTGTCGTCAAGATTGTCTCAGAATTGTCAGATTCTATTTAGCTGCCTTGCTGAGCTGTTTGTGACTTAATCTTCTGTCTTTTGTTTTGGCTTCTTTTTCTTTTGGTCTTCATGCTAGGCGCCCAATTTGGATAAGTGGGTATGTTTTGTGGCCTTGCTATGATCCCTCTTGTAATTCCCTGTCCCTCCCTTTTATTTGCTGTCGGAACCTCATCACTCCCCACCCAAGACAGGGACTTTCCAAGTTGTAAACTTGGATTCTTTCTTCCTTTTTCCTCCATCTCTCCAGTGCTGTCCTGTCATCTGATGACCTTAGTTCCTGTAATACATTATATCCAGTCTGCTAACTCTGGGGCTCACAATGACACTAAAATTCATGATGGGGCAAATCCTTATGAGAGATTCTGTGACCAAGCTCCTCTTTTACACATTGATGAAATTCTTCTGCACTCAGATTTCAAATCAGCTGTCTTAAAATCACTCTAGAAATAGACCGGCCCCCATCCTGTGGTTCCTTCTGGAACTCTCAGATGTCCCTTCAATGCAAAGTTTATAGATAAATAGTTGTAAATAACCTCTACTAGTAACTGTATAGTGAAACGCAAAATATTTTTTTCCTTTAACCAAATATGGGTGAAAATATTTAGGCAAAGCATTTCTCTATTAGCTTCAGACTGTAAAGTAAATGTTATAGGTTAAGAATCTATCATCATATTATAGGGTGAAGGATCATCATCTATAATTTTGTTTCTATGTATTATGAATTAGGGCTACAGGTAACCTATTTAGCTTTAGTTTCTTTGTCAGAGCCTGACATTTAATGCAGAACCCAAACCCAAAGAAATTGTGACCAGACAGGTTCTTTATTGCAGAAAGGTCAGGTAATATCCCTTCTGCAATAAAATACAATTACAAATAAAATAACCTTACATGCCTGATTACATTTTTTTAATTGTATTTCACCCATCTTTTTCCTGGAGTTGGGTCTTTGGCCATCTTGGTTGGCTGGGCTGGGAACAGCAGCATGGGAATCCAGCATGTTCAGCTCAGCATTCTTTCACAGTTTAAGGAGCAATCAGGCAGGTAAGTATTTTTATTGCAGAAGGGGCATCACCTGTCCCTATCTGTAATGAATACCTGCCTAATTACTCTTAACTTTAGTTCCACTTTAATACATATCTAAAGCCAAAGCTTTCTTTTTTTGATTTTCAAAAGAGTAAGGGGGGCTTAAAACCAATGTCAATTTTTCATTGCCATATGTAACTAACTTGAAAGTTAGTTTCAGTTTCATTTGCTTTCTATTAGTTTATTTGAGTTGTCACCAAAACAAGAAAACAGTTAAAAGTTTTGCATTAACCCTCACTGTCATTACTGGGGAGTGATGACATTGGTGATCAAGACAATTTAGGAGACAGAAAGGCAGTTATATTGTATCCAGATTAATTTACCTTTAGTTCACCTAAGGTCTGATATTTTATCAACTTCATGACCATATACTACTAAAGTTAATTTGTACGTTACAGGCTACTTTTAATAGCAAGAAGGAGGGTTTTAATTAATAGTACTGAGCTACTTTTTAGCTGTTACAAGAAACAGTTATAATGTTGCTCATAAAAAGAAATCCCTCAATCTCTACCCATGCCTTTGACATCCTTTATCATTTCTCCTAAACTACCAAACTTTAAATCTGCCTTAAAGTGTAGGTATAGTCAAGATTTTTTTTAGTTTTTGAATAAAATATGGAAGTATTTAAACCCCTTTCAAGATTTTATTGATGTCCTCCTCATGCAATTTCACCTTCTTGTATAATGACTTGGTGACCACTGTTACTGGCAAAGTGATGAGAGCCATAATTTTACAGCTGTCACCAAAACAAAAAGATGAGGGCAACTCTTCATATTGGGACACCTCTTCCAAGGACAATTGTCTAAATCTCTTTCTGTTCTCTAGGACGGGTATCAAAGAGAAATCTCCCAAGAAGGCAACAAACAGAAAAATAATAATACTTTCCTACTCTGTTCAAAGCAAAAAAAAAAAATGTATCTTTAGCTTTTCTAGTGATAGGAGGTTTATTTTTTAGGTATTAGATACAGTACAAGTCCCTGTTTAGTGTGCAGCTGTTTAGTTATCTCCAGCTACAAAAATGATCCAAACCTCTTGTTAGCTGTATATAGATCTAGTGAGTGATGTGGTTCCAACAGTTGACTTTACCAACTTCATCTTTGCTGGTCTCCTTGTTTTGCAGCCCGTGTGTCAAATTCTTTACATTTATCCTCCTTGTTGATGTGACCTCTTACAAAAACTAGATGTTTTTTTTTTCCTCCGTTGACTCCTGTTTTATGATTCCTTCTCTTTCCTTCCTTCACCGCATGGTACATACCACACCTCCTTTCTAACAGGTGTTTACCGAGTTGCTGAAGATCTTGGAATTTCTAAATGTGGATTCCAGCTTGAGGGGGTTGGGGGATGTCTGGGTTGGGGTGGTAATAATGGATGAATATTTACGTTTTGTTATAGAAGTAAACAGCAAACTTCATTGTTCCAGGGATTTTACACTATGAACCTGGAGAAGATAGGCTATCATGGGTGATTCTGAGTGACCCAGCAAACCTTCCTTTTATTTTGCAAATGTTTTCAACCCTTGACAGGTTTGTGGGATTACCCAGGTTCTCCCATGATAGTCTATCTTCTCCTGTTTTGAAGAGCTTTAATAAATCAGGCTTGATGTATCTAACTGATACTTCACTGATAAGGTAGCTTGGCATCTAAGGATCCAAATTTTTAGATTCAAGAACTGTTCTCATTGTTCAAAGCAGTCAATCAGATTCTACCTTTCATGTGTTTTCTGTACATTTGAGAGAATATAGCATGCTACTAGTTATAGCTGGCAGCAAAACAGTTCTTTTCTTCATGTTGCCTCTCTTAAGGGAACAATGAGGACTGCTCAGTCTGTAGGTCTGCTTTGGGGTGGCCAAATGATATAACTAATTCACTGACAATGTGGCTTCAAACAGATCTATCCAATGTACTATATACTATCTGTGCTGTCCTATAAGTTATAACATGAAGCTATATTTACAATTTAACCAAGAAGTAATAAAGAGTGGCAGAATGGCTAAGAAACCTTTTCTGGAGAAAATACAGATACATAGGTCTATTTATAAAGCAGTGAATCCCCTGATACATTCCCTGGTGGGGAATCTTCTAGCGCCATGTGTTTCAATGACAGTAATTGATTCTCTACTAGGGAAATTTTCAGTGAATGTCAGATTCACTGCTGTATAAATAGACCCCTTAGACTTCTTCCAGTATTGGTCACCCTGCCAAATGCCTAAGCAATATCCCAGCAAGCATTATTAAGAGCACTTAACATAGCTTTGAGTATAGTTCAGCCCTAATAAAGCACAGGAAATGTAAAGTTGTTGGTGTTGATTTACTAAAAGAGCAAAGATTGTTTGTTTAGCAAAACAAACTATCACTGCAACAGATGTTTCACTTGGTTATTGAATGAGCTGAAGTTCTGCTGACATTAGCTATGAATCATGTGCAGCAAGAATCACATTTTTTGTAATTGGTGAATGTGGTATGAACTCACATTAAAGTCTATAACCTAGAGGTGCTTTTAAAAATAGTGAATCTGACATTTACTGAACCATTCCCTGGTGCAAAATCAATCACTACCATTGTAAAGGAGTGGTCCCGGAATATTCTCAACAAAATAATGTTTCCAGATTGTTCAAGATATCAGATTCACTGCTTTATAAACAAACCCTTAAGTGGGCAAAGTTAGTTCTCCCCACATTCACTGATCTAGCTGAATAATCCCTTGCAGAGTGATAATTCATCTTTCTAATATAACGGCCTGAACACCTTTACCTAGTAAATCAACCCCACTATGTTACTGCACTGATTAAAATTCACCTTACCTTTTAAATCTGTTTGTACCGTATGCATCCATTCCTTGAGTCAGGAAAAGCATTGCAGCATTCGAAAATGGACAAGTTCTTTAGCCTGTTATTGTCTGTGCCTATAACCAACCTCAGGGCTTGTGTTTGAGGGGTTTTAGTTCATGTCAGATGGCTTTTGTATTTCCATACAATTATATAAGGACCTGCTTAAAGTGCAAATCAGGAGGATGTCAATTGCAAGTCATCTGATCCTAAAAACCCTTCAAAGCCATCCACAAAACCACAAAGCCCATCAACACAGACCTTTAAGCCATTTTTGTTGCAATCTGACTCTAATTTCCTTTAGCTATACCATCCTAAATGTAGCACAATGGGCATAAATGATTGGATACAAATTGAACAACTGTTTGGTAAGCCCTTATACTACATAGTTTTGGTAAATTTAAAGGAGATTGTACCAATTTGTGTAGTCACTTTACAACATATATGGCCAGTCTTGGACCAGATCTTCACATGAAATTCCCGAACCCAACCCATGAGTGACTAATCTTAATTTTTCTGCCCCTAAACTTATTCTTTAACCTTCCAACTTGATCAGTTTTTTGTTTTGGTGCATGCTTACAAAATATTGAAAGATATAATATTCCTAAAGTATTGTTTACAGAAATAAATCAAGCATATTGTTACCCGATTATGTTACAGATGCTTGGATTGGTCGCATGATGGTCAAAATTTGGTTGTTTGTGGACAATTTTGGTTGTTCCAGCTGCACATGCATCTTGCGACACTCCACCAATTTTGAACTGAAAGGGGTATAATCGGCATAGCTCCATTATATCTGAAATACAGAGAACATTCTATACAATTGTCTACAGGTTTTTATTGTTAACAAGGCAAAACACACAGGGCAATGCAGGGAGGAAATCTTTACCATTCAAAATGTCTTTTGTTTTAATTATTGTTTTTTGTTCCTCATTGGACATGCAGTCTTCTCAAGGTGGAGGGCATCGAACTCTACTGTACGGTCATGCAATTCTTCTGAGACATTGCCACAGCGATATGGTAGGAACTGATTATTATGCCTAGTAATATTTCTGGTCATTCCTGTCTTTTATGTCATCAGCCTGATTCACAAAGTTTAAACAATGTCTTCACTATAAATAGTTGACTAGACCACATAGCAATGGTTAGCCATACTCAATGGAGATCACAACTTTGTGGAGTAGAACAGTAGAACTGAAAATTCAGACAACCATGTCAGCTATCAATGGAAGGGGGCAAAAAATGTTCAGGCAGGGTCAGAACATTGGCAGTTGATTGAGGATAGCACTTAGGCACATGGGAAATGGAAATGAAGATCACAGAAAAATTCGGAGGAACAAACAAAACTAGAAAATGCACTAGGAAAGGAACCAGAATACAAATTGATATAATACAAAACACAGGAATAAAGACTGGTGCTACAGAAAAGTTTATACATAAAAATTTGCACTAGCTTTTATATTGGGGAAGAAGTGCTTATGTAATTTCAAAGATTAGGGCAGATGCCCAGGGTGGGAGATGCATGATGCTGGATATTAGAAAAAATCTAGACACTGATGTAGGCTGAACCCACACAACACATTGGTAGTTGAATGCTCATACAGGCACAGGTCACAAGATTGAAACATTTGTCTGATAAGATAAATAAGGTTTGGTTTCTTTGCTAATAAAGTATATTTAATATTTTTGGGCATTTTTATTGACACAAGTTGTGATTTATATGTAATGCCTTGCTCCTTCCATCCCCAGTATCTGTGTTGCCTTACAACATCCCGGTCTTTGACTGATAAGTTGGCATTTGATGTTGGCTTACAAGAAGATGCTACAGGTAAGGCTTTACCCTTATCAGAACAAGTGTCCATGCTGTGGACTGCTTTCCAGCATCTAATGCCATGTGTATGTACAAAAATAGTATTAAGATGTTGTCTTTTAATGTTTTAGCAGCACAATTTGTGTACAAGTATCTCCAGTTTTGGCTACAACTGTGTTTTTAAAACATGCTTGTGTTTCAAATTTTGCAAATTTGTTTTCTCTCTGGTAATAATACAAAAATGTACTTGCTAGTAGAAGTGTTAGAGAGCCCTTCACCAGACGATTTGTTGCAACAGGTTTTCTTTGAGATTATACAGGTAGTCCCTGAGTTAAGAACATTTGACATACGGACGACTCCTAGATATGAACATGCCTTCCCTGCTTGCTCGTGTGCAGGATGGAGTCTGGGGGGGGGGGTGGTTGGGGTAGTTTGCATGACTTGATGCAAAGCACAGCTTGCTCCAGAAGTTAATGAATGTCTAGGCTCCATAACGCTTTTTTCTTTTTTTGCTTTGTGAATAACTCACAGTGAGGATTTTATACAGTAACTGACACCACGCTGCCTAATAATATGTTGAGACAAACATCTGTCCTAAGTGCATTTCTTAAAATAATGTACTTGTTCCGATTAATATACAAATGCAACTTAGGAACAAACTTACCGTCCCTATCTCCTATGTAACCCAGAGACTACCTGTATGTGGATTTAACATATTTCAGGTATGCAGTTGCAATCTATAATATTCCCTTGCAATTTTTCCATAACTGTCCCATAAAAGGTTGTAAAGGAAGGTCAGAGAAGAAGAGCAGGACCTGGAACCCCAGCTTCTCATCCCTCTCATTGTTTTATTTTTTTTTATAACATACATTTCCCTTTTAAAATGTGCTAATTGTTTCTTGTTCTTGACCATTGTTTCTTAACCAGGATTCCATGGAACCCTAGGGTTCCTCTGGAGGTTGCTAGGCATTCCCTGAGCCATGAGTTATTTGGATCTTTCAGGTCACACCAAAAATTTTTTGGCCATCTGCATGGGTTGCATTCTTCACACTGGGCAGCAATGTAGGAGGCATTTTTCTTTGCTGTAAGTAATTATAGCAAAGGTTCCTCCAAGTTAAAAAGGTTGAGAAAGGCTGAAACAGATCTTGAAAATTGAAAATGAAGGCATCCCTACTGGTTCAGAAGGTGACCTGTGCAGATTTCTTTTTTCCCATTACTGCTCAGGTGTAATCTAGTTAGTGGGTGGTGCTGTCACATGACCCTCTAAAGCCGTACCCCAAAGGGAAGATGCATTCCCACCCAAAGCACGCTTCCCTGATCTTTGTCACTGAATTTGAGGTCAGTTCTACTAATTTTGTGTCTCCAAATGAGCAGGAGAGGCCTGCTGGTGGACCATCCATCCAGCATCCAAGCAGAGATCGGAAGGAGAGAAGGTCCGAATAGGTGATGATCTGATCCTGGTCAGTGTATCCTCTGAGAGATACCTGGTAAGTTCTAAGTGCTAGTTCACGGACTCCTTTCATCAGTCCTGTCATGATTTCTCATTTTTTAATTTGCTGTTTTAATTGTCCCCTCCAGCATCTTTCCACTGCTAGTGGGGATCTTCAGGTTGATGCCTCATTCATGCAGACCCTCTGGAACATGAATCCAATTACCTCCGGCTGTGAAATAGCTGAAGGTAGGGCCCTCCATAATCTGTTATAAAATTCCCGAAACAAGTTGAAAAAGGACTAATGGATAAAGTTATTAACAGTTGAGCAACATAATGTAAAACAGTTAAGGCAACATCACAGCAGTAACAATCAGACCGAGTTTTTGCAGAAAATACTTTTTTGTGATGGAAACAAACCCTTTCTAACTTATAATAATAGCATTAAAAAATCCAGCTAATCGGCCAGAGCTTAGGTTAAAAACAGGTTTTTGTTTCATACGTTTTTTAAATACACATGAAGCCACAAAATCTACATTTATATAGCAATATAAACTTTGGGAACAGGCTAAGTAATAACCCTTATCCTCCTTACAGGTAAGCCAACACACTAGAAGCCCAGGTTTGCTCAAGGTATGCCTTATGAGGAGCCTGGATGTAGAGATCCATCCTAGAATTTTTTTGCTCACTTTATCCAAAGCTTGCTCATCCACATGGAAACTCAAGGCAGGAGCCTGGGACTTAGGGAATGTGCTTTGGGCCATGCCACAACTTTCATACTCTTGCAATAACCATGAATATTAGTGGCACAATTGGTTGCTGTGTACTTCCCCATGACTTCAAAATAAATGGATGGTCTTGTTGATAATGCAAATAGGAAAATGTCTTTTGTACCAAAGGCTATGTACAAACATCAGATGATTCTCAGCCGATACGAGCTGCAGAGCTCATCTCAGATGAGAATCTGACATGTAGTCATCCGACATTGTTTATGGATCTATCCTGGCAGGTCCATAAATGACAGCTGATAATTGGAAGTGAAGGGAGGATATTGCAGCGGGGTGCCCCTCACTCTTTCTCCCCCCTATACTCTCCATTGAGCAGAACAGCGCTGTATTTAGAGCACTCATTCATCTTTCACTCGTTTGTCATTGGAAACATTCATCAATGATCGTTTCCAATGACAAAAATCTAGCAGGTGTACATAGCATTATGCAATCCTTATCAATGACATATGAATAGATGGGGGATGGAGTCCAAGCCACAAAGAAGCTACCTTTCATAGGGCCCAGTTCTGACTTATTCCATCCAAAACAATTGAGATGGGCTTAATATTTTAGTTTTTTCCGCTTCTATGTGTCTGCAGAGACTATGATATGATCCTTTTTATTAGAAAGTTTGTCTTTTTTTTTTAACTTTGATAGAGGGTTGTTATTTTGTCAATTTAAATGCTTAGCACTGTGTACTTTTATAGCTAATACTTATTTATTTCCTCAGGATATGTAACTGGGGGAGACGTCCTCCGATTATTCCATGGCCATATGGATGAATGTTTGACCATTTCTTCCACTGACCAAGGAGAGGAGCAGCGAAGGTTAGTCATACACCGTCTGTGATAGGAAGCAGATTTAGTCTGAATTGGAGGTAACCATGATTTTTTTGTCCTATTCTGCTGTCCTTAGAATTCCCCATTATGAAGGAGGGGCTGTTTGCTCTCATGCACGCTCATTGTGGAGGCTGGAACCCTTGAGAATTAGGTAATTGTAATTATTTCGTTTCTACAGTGTAAGCTCATTTTAACTTCAGTTGGTCAGGAATCTAGGAACTACAAAAAAAATAACAGCTGCATGAACCTTTTGCAAATATTGGTTAGCAATATGTTCTCAGTCTCCTAGGATTGCCTGGGTTTCAGAGTTCTACAGGATTTTCTTTGAGGAGTAGCCACTGTTATACACCTGTTTTGAAAAGTATTATATAACCTCTGTTCTATCTTCAAAATTATTTTAAACCAATTTACATCTAATTATAATCTATCAATTTCTGTTGTGTTGTATGGCTGACAGCATAGGGAGGACACTACTTTATGCAGTAGTATTATCAATGCACTAACCCTACCTGCTGTTGGAACCACTAGTAAACCCTTAAGGGCTAATTTAAACATTGATATTGTGGAAATGCACTTAATTTACAGGTGACACAGTAGCTCAGTGCCCAGCACGCTTCCGTTACTAGGGTCCCTAGTACAAATTTAGGCCAGGACTCTAAGTGCATGAAGTGTGTATACTTTCTCCCTGTTTGCATGAGTTCCCTATAACATCCCATAAAAAAATGTTGGTAGGGTTTATTAGCTCCCCCAAGGAATTGATCTTAGATAATGGTAATGATAGAAGATTGCAAGCCTCTCTGAGGGACATTTAGGGACATGGCACACACAATGTGCATTATTGTGACGCATGGTATTGCACATGCATAAGCACACTGCAAACAAGTAAAGTTTCTATAACATGGGTGCTTATTAAAGTTCTCCTGATTTGTATTGACCTGGAAATTTTGGATGTTCATACCCACCTTTTTGTATTCCAGCTCCATGTTTAGTTTCCCATAAAATTAAGAAATATTTTATTAAATATACATAATAAAATGCTACAGAATCCCTGAGATTTTTGAGAAATTGTGACCAGCTTTAGCAGTTTAGATTTTGTTAAACACATTTTAAATCAGTCTCGTTTTCACTTACAGCTGGAGTGGGAGCCACATGAGATGGGGACAGCCGTTCCGTGTGCGCCATGTGACTACAGGCCGATATTTGGCTCGTGAAGAAGAGAAGGGCTTGGTGCTGCTTGACCCTGAAAAAGCCAACACGAAAGCCACTGCTTTCTGCTTCAGGGTTTCAAAGGTAACGGACAGTTTTAAGCTTTCCAAATATGCTATATTTTAAAAGTATAAGTAGTAATTTAATAGTGCTGGATAGCATGTAAGAACAAACTTACAACTATAACACTTTAAAACATTACGCATTTCCTTTACAGTCACTTGATAGCTAATTTGCAGTCTAGGGCTTGACAACGTATAAAAAGCTGTTTCTTTGCACAAATGCTTTTCTATACCTGGCTGAGAAAGCACTTTTGAAAATATAAAATGGGAAAGTTCCAGTTATTTTATTTCTTTTTCATCCGTGATTGGTCATTGTAAGCAACAGATCCTTTCCTCTAGAAGGGGATAAGCCTTATTGGGGATAGTAATTGGCTCTGATTGCTCATGATTTCTATATTATACTTTTTATACTTTTTTTTTTTTATTTTGCCTGCTGAACTTAGAGGTAACAAAAGATGGAGACCTTCCCTCTTACTTTGCATATATTACTTACCCAAGTTTGTTCTCCACAATGTGACTAGTTTCCTTAGGTCAGTGATGCTCAACCCTTATTAAGCTTGTGAATGAAAACATTAACTTTTTTGGAACCCAGAGCCTCAATTTTCAGATCATTGGCTACATAGAAAGATCCAAGAAGCAAATACCTGTCTGTTCCTGTTTTGGTTTCTAGAAAACTACTAACTTTGGACCCCTCTTTAAAAAAAAAAAAAAACTTTTCTTTTTGTTCATGACAACAGAGTTTTACTTCAAGCAACCTTTCATTTGTCATTCTTTAAAAAAACTGCAAAATGGGAAATATATACATCTATTTTAAGCTCTGACCCTCGCAATAAATGTCATATGTCACATATGATACATATGTTCGTCGCCAGGCGTAGTGTCTGAAAATTGAGACCAGGGCTTAACTTTCAGCTTTTACTAAGGACACATTCAGGCTTTATTTTATGGTAATTCATGTTAACAATGTAAAGTATCAAAATGCTCATCACCACACCTGCCCTACTATGGTGCATTGTGGTGACATTCGTTGTGAATGACAATCAAACACATTGTTCAGTAGGGTGCATTTTGGTGGAAAAGAGTTTGTTTTTAGGTTCAATTCTGTATGTTGGTAGCCTTTTCTTGAAAAACATTGGTTGACATTATACAACACTTATTAAAGTGTAACCCAACTAACTCCCTGAGTGTGAACCACCCCAAGAATCAATTGTTGCATTTCTATTTGAATGGTGCCATTGTATCACATCTGTCATAACTTTTTTTCTTTTACACTATTATAGGAAAAGTTAGATGTTGCTCCTAAGAGGGACGTGGAAGGAATGGGACCTGCTGAGATCAAATATGGCGAGTCGATGTGCTTCGTCCAACACGTGCAAAGTGGTCTCTGGCTTACATACGCTGCTGCAGATTCCAAAGTTGTTCGACTAGGGCCTTTAAAGCGCAAGGTGTGTATAAAAAGAATGAAGTTTAAAAATTCTTTTATAGAAGTGGGATGCCTGTTATTCCAAGCCTTCAATACTTAAATTACTTACCTAAGACATAGATGTAGATCAAGTATTGTGAGTTTACTTTTTTATGTTTTTTTTAAATGAAAACCTGACAGACCATTAGCATTTCAAAAAGTAGGTCAATATTGGCTTCTGACATTGTTCTCTCAGTACATATTTACTTTATATAGGATAGCATAACAGATGGGGATTCTCAATATTTGTTTTTATTTTATGTTAATTTTTTTCTAGGCCATTTTGCATCAAGAAGGCCATATGGATGACGCATTGTCCTTGTCACGCTCCCAAAGAGAAGAGTCCCAAGCAGCCAGAATGATATACAGTACAGCTGGCCTTTTCAACCTGTTCATTAAGTAAGTCAAATAGGGGATTCATTGCTACTGTACTGAAGGAGCACTAATGGGGGAATGACTCATTAGGGAATTGATCTTGGTGGTGATAAAATCTCATCATGCCAGCCTAATATATTGTATTTTCTCACTTTATGATATTTATTTGCCATTATCCAGGGGTCTGGACACCTTAACTGGAAAGAACAAGCCTTCAAAACCCATCCTTCTACCTATCGACATGGTCATTCTAACCCTACAAGATTTGATTGGCTATTTCCAGCACCCAGAAGAGGAGCTGCAACACGAGGAGAAGCAGACCAAGCTACGGTCCCTTAAAAACCGGCAGAATCTCTTCCAGGAAGAGGTAAGTGTTCCCCAAAGGTTTTTACATCATAAACCTTCACAATTATGTATATCTACAATCTTCTGCATTCATATCAAAACAAGACTTGATGATTTTTTGTTTAATCCACAAATGCATTCACTAATCATGGTTACCTAATGACTTTTTTTTTCTTTATTCCTCAAGGGAATAATTTCACTTGTCTTGGACTGCATAGACCGACTGAATGTATATAGCACAGCTGCACACTTTGCTGAGTTTGCTGGGGAAGAAGCATCTGAGTCCTGGAAGGAGATTGTGAATTTGCTATATGAATTACTTGGTATGTGCCATAACCGATAGAAGTCATCTGCTGCCTAAGGGAAGATCAAATTCTAAATGTTCTAAATTTTAGGTGTACATCTTGCTTAGGGGAGTGGAATAACATGGAAAAGTCTTTCATTCTCTTTAAGCCCCTGTGCAATTCAGCATCACATCCCCTCCACTCCTTATTGCTGCTATAATAGCCTCTCGTCTTCTGAAAAGGCTTTTTGAAATATGCTTTTGGAGGGTATATCTTGAAATTCATACTCATGTTGGCATAAGAGCATTTCAGTAAGGTCTTTTATTAATTGTGGACAAGAAAACCTTGATCACTGTTGGCTTTAATTTTATCTCAATTGTTTTCAATAGAGCTGAACTCTCTGTGCATCTTGAGTTTCCCCACCCCAAACTTGTCAAGCCATTTATTTGTGAACCTGGCTTTTCTACACTAAAACTCAGTAATTTGAAAGGCTGCCTACTTACTTTTAGTTTTTCATGTCACCTTCCAAATGACCAGTGTCAGGTTTTGAGACTGAAAAAAATTAATTATAAAAAAACAAATCTACATGTCTTTTGACATATAGCCATGGAGTGGACCCTGGAGTCCATCCATTAAGATGTTATCCTCAACCATGCCACTGGTTGGCACACACATGTGGTGACATTCTTGTTTTCTTTTTTTTTTTTTTTTTTTTTTTTTTTTTATAAAAGGAGGAATAAACAGTGCCTATTCACTTTTTTTTTTTTGAAAATGTCTATAACATTGCTCACATCTAGCAATCGAAAATGCTTGTTCGACCTCCTAGGGAACCACACAGTACTTAAACCTTGATTGTGCCAGACAGTATTTTCCTACTAGCATGAACAAATTATATAAACAAATGTTATGTCTGATCAGTTTGCATTGTGCTTTTTATTATTCAGCGGCCCTGATAAGGGGAAATCGATCTAATTGTGCTTTGTTCTGCAACAACTTGGACTGGGTCGTCAGCAAACTTGATCGGCTAGAAGCTTCTTCAGGTAAGGAATAAAGACTTGCCAAGTATCACATTATCTCTAACGCAAAACTGCTGTTTTTGACCTGGTATCCAAGATTCCTTATTAAGAGCAGAGGAACAGATGTATGTATTTGATTGGCTGGTTCCTATCAACACAACGGCACATGCTGCCATTTTCCTTTGCTTAACTGGCTGTCATAGGAAGTACAAATAGCTACAACATTAAGTTTTGCTTTCCTATGCATATCCAAGTAATACAGATGACAATTTTTATTCAAAAATAAATTAAAATAAGTTGATGTGTCTGAGTAAATCCTTTAGATCTATTACATATAAGGTTTCTGTGTTTGTGACTATCATTCTTTCTCCTTTTTTTCTGTTACAGGGATTTTGGAGGTTTTGTACTGTGTACTAATTGAAAGTCCTGAAGTACTTAATATTATAAAGGAAAATCACATCAAGTCCATAATTTCTTTGCTTGATAAACATGGACGGAATCACAAGGTAACTGTAAATTTTGATTTTCTTTGTACCTGGCCTTTGTCTTTGTCTATAGATGGAGGAGCCAAAGAAGAATCTTTACTTAGTATGCTTGTTGGCTACACATACAGTTAGGTCCATAAAAATTTAGACAGAGGCAACTTTTTTCTAATTTTGGTTCTGTACATTACCACAATTAATTTTAAATGAAACAACTCAGATGCAGTAACTGCAGACTTTCAGTTTTAATTCAGTGGGTTGAACAAAAAGATTGCATAAAAATGTGAGGAACTAAAGCCTTTTTTTACACAATCACTTCATTTCAGGGGCTCAAAGGTAATTGGACAAATTAAAAAGCTGAAAATAAAATGTTCATTTCTAATACTTGGTTGAAACCCTTTGCTGGCAATGACAGACTGTAGTCTTGAACTCATGGACATCACCAGATGCTGGGTTTCCTCCTTTTTAATGCTCTGCTAGGCCTTTACTGCAGCGGCTTTCAGTTGCTGTTTGTTTGTGGGCCATTCTGTCCGAAGTTTAGTCTTCAACAAGTGAAATGCATGCTCAATTGGGTTCAGATCAGGTGACTGACTTAGCCATTCATGAATATTACACTTCTTTGCTTTAATAAACTCCTGGGTTGCTTTGGCTGTATGTTTTGGGTCATTGTCCATCTGTATTATGAAACGCTTCCCAGTCAATGTGACTGCATTTAGCTGGATTTGAGCCGACAGTATGTCTCTGAACACCTCAGAATTCATTCGGCTGCTTCTGTCCTGTGTCACATCATGGATAAACTAGTGTCCCAGTGCCACTGGCAGCCATGCACGCCCAAGCCATCACACTGCCTCCGCCATGTTTTACAGATCATGTGCTATGCTTTGGATCATGAGCTGTTTCACGCCTTCTACATACTTTTTTCTTGCCATCATTCTGGTAAAGGTTGATCTTGTTTTCATCTATCCAAAGAATGTTTGTTTTTTCCAGAACTGTGCTGGCTTTTTTGAGGCTTATGAGTGGCTTGCACCTTGCAGTGCACCCTCTGTATTTACTTTCATGCAGTCTTCTTTTTATGGTAGACTTGGATATCGATACGCCTACTTCCTGGAGAGTATTGTTCACTTGGTTGGCTGTTGTGAAGGGGTTTCTTTTCACCATGGAAATGTTGTCTTCCGTGGACGTCCAGGTCTTTTGGCGTTGCTGAGTTCACCAGTGCTTTGTTTCTTTCTCATGATGTACCAAACTGTAGATTTTGCCACTCCTAATATTGTAGCAATTTCTCGGATGGGTTTTTCCTGTTTTTGCAGCTTAAGGATGCCTACTTTCACCTGCATGGAGAGCTCCTTTCACCGCATGTTGTTTGTTCATAGCAAAATCTTCCACATGCAAGCACACCCCCCTCAAATCAACTCCAGGCTCTTTATCTGCTTAATTAATAATGACTTACCGAAGAAATTTCCCACACCAGCCCATGAAGCCTTTGAGTCAATTGTCCAATTACTTTTGAGCCCCTGAAATGAAGTAATTGTGTAAAAAAGGCTGCAGTTCAACTGCATCTGAGTTGTTTCATTTAAAATTTATTGTGATATTTTACAGAACCAAAATTAGAAAAAAGTTGCCTCTGTCCAAATATTTATGGACCTAACTGTATATTCCCCCAACCAATATCAAATGTGTGGAGGACATGATCCTAAAAAAGGTTGTGGACCTACCAGTCCTGCAACTGTTGAAAAGGTTACTAAAAACACATAGGTTATACCTTGAGTACCTACATACTGCTTTTTGTACATGATAATACATATTAATAATTGGCCTGGGCCAGGTAAAATCAAAAAACCGTCTTAATTTATCACTGCTCTACGTACACCTAAATAAGTGGTGGACAAATTCCCCAAATAGCTATGTTGTTTAAGAATAATTAAAGTCCCTCATTTGGTAAAAGTAGGGTTTTAACATCCACTTGTGAAACCGAACAGGAAAGAACATGGAAGTGAGATCAGCCAGCGAACACTCTCCTCGCTTTAACCCCAAATGGCAAGAAATGGGAGAATCAATATGTATATTTTAGTGACATTCAGGAGTATTCTGAAGGTGATTGGTGACCTGCACTTGAATTTTAGAAAATAGTACCATAGTTAGGAAAAGCAAAATTCATAAAGGCCTTTCTCATGTTCCCTAAAATTGAACAATATCCAGGTCTATGGGATAGCTGCAATAAAGTCTCTAAGTTTAAGGATCTTGAGAACTTCAAGATCCTCAAACTTAATCTCAAGAGAATTTAATGGCTGTTGTATGTTTATTTTTGTTCTGTATATCAACAGACAATTTCTTTTTAATTCATCACAGGTTCTGGATGTCCTCTGCTCTCTCTGTGTATGCAACGGGGTAGCTGTAAGATCCAATCAGAATCTTATTACGGAGAACCTGCTACCACGAAGAGATCTCCTTCTCCAGACCAGAATGGTGAACTATGTCACTAGGTGATTGGCCTTCTCTGGCCCTATTTATTTTCTTCTGCTTTATTTACCAAACAAATTACTACTTTCTGAGCAATCTTCATAAGACACAGTTGTCATATATTATACATTTACATAGCATAGTCATCTTTCCCATTTTTTTTCTTGTGATATAAACTTTTCCATATTTTGATTTCTTGTTTTGGCCACCTCTGGTAATTTTTAGCAAAGTTCAGAACCATAGGTGATAGGAGGTGTAGGGGATATTGAAAGGGGACAGAAGGCTCTTAATAGTTTCAAAAGCATGAAACAATATTTCCTTTGTTTTATTAAAAACTTTATACAGTCCAGCAAACAAATAACAATTGCATAAACCCTCATGAAACATGTTGGTCTTTTCAGTTGTGCTTGAGGCTATATATTGCCTAAATAGAGTTCTGGTTAAAAAAAAAAGAGCTAGAATGGATGTTATGTCAAAGAGGGGTCCTAATTTTGTAGGCATGGGTCATGTGTGTGTCTACTTAAAGAAGACTTTTGGCTAAACTATGGGCATTCAGACCTTTATTTATTCCTAACAAGCAGTTACTGAACTTTAAATCAAGACTGACCTGTATCTTCAAACACTTTGGGGCTTTTCTTTCCCAAGATTTATTGCAGAAGCACAGAAGTCATTCAAGTACCGTATTTTTCCGACCATAAGATGCACCAGTTTTTAGAGAAGGGAAATAAGGAAAAAAAAGATTCTGAAACAAGTAGTGTCCTAAAATATTTTATGTGCATTAAAAACCAACATCACAGTCATAAACACATGTAATCAACCCTGTAAAGTAAACAGCAGCATTTAAAACCATTATTAACAAATAAAGTCAGCAAAAGACAAAATTACTGTAAAACACAATAACGAGAGACTTCAGTAATAAAATAGAATAAAGTTGAAGATTTACGGTAAAGGTTCTGCTCGTTTTATGAGAACGCCCAGTAATCAAGCACGGCATCCAACGGAGGGTGGAGTTTAACCGGGCACGGAGGAATGATTGGGGGAGTGGCCGCCGAATTCTTACGGGCACGGAGTCTGCAGCCGGCAAGGAGTGAGGGTTACGGGTTACGGTATGCTCAACGCAGTGGAGCAGTTACCGTACACCGCACCTGGGCTGACATGGAGGCATGGCTGCAGCGGGGGCATGGAGGCTGATGAATCACAGAGCGGGGCAGACACTCTGGGCACGGAGGAATGGACAGTGGCTGCAGCAAGCACAGAGAAACCACACAGAGCCGGGTAAGTAAGAAACTTTTTTTTTAACAGCATATGTGTAGGCTATATTTGGACCATAAGACGCAGGGACTTTTTTCCCCCACTTCTGGTGGTCCGAAAAATACGGTAATTTTCTCAGTAATTCAGCTCATCCTGTTCCCCATCCTTCCAGCACAATCTTCATTCTGAATCCACATTTGAGAATGAACTGTTCCACTATGCAGGCAACTACAGAGGTCTCCTTTTAAAAATATGAAAAATACCTGAATTTCTACAGTCTAGCCACACAATTAAAATGTTATCCTTTAGTAGTAAGAAATTTGATAAATAAAGTATCTTTGAAATGCATCAAGCTAGTGTGTAAACCATTTCAGAAGGGACAGGTTCTCTCTTTAGTAATTATTCTCAAGTTCTTATGTAATTTACCTCTGGAAAATAATACATTTATAGTATTACCTATCTAATAATGCTTCTTTTTTTCTAGCATGAGACCTAATGTCTTCCTGGGCACATGTGAAGGTTCCACCCAGTTCAAGAAGTGGTATTTTGAGGTGATTGTAGATCAAGTGGAACCCTTTGTAACTGCTGATACTACTCACCTTCGAGTTGGTTGGGCACTGACTGAGGGCTACAGTCCTTACCCTGGTGCAGGTGAAGGCTGGGGAGCCAATGGAGTCGGTGATGATTTGTACTCCTTTGCTTTTGATGGTCTCCATTTGTGGTCAGGTAAGTCTAAGATAACATATCGGTAAATGAGACATTGGTTTATCTCTGGTCAATATGTCATACTAAAGGCTGCTGACCTTAAGGCTGCTTTTTCAAAACTTGGCTTGGTGTATGCAAAGTTCATATACAGGGCCATTTGAGCTGCAGGTCCTCATAAGAGAATAAATTATCATTGCCTATGTCCGTGTATCATACATTTAATCAATTTTTTCCTATGTATATTCCATAACAGGTCGGGTTTGCAGGACTGTAGCCTCCCACAACCAGCACTTGTTAACAGCTGATGATGTGATCAGCTGTTGCCTGGATTTGACTGTACCAAGCATTTCATTCCGCTTTAATGGGCATCCGGTTCAGGGCATGTTTGAAAACTTTAATTTGGATGGGCTGTTCTTTCCAGTTGCAAGCTTCTCAGCTGGAGTCAAGTAAGCAACATTTAAAAGTGTTCTAACATTTTTAGCCCCTTGTTGACATTGCTGCCTTTCTAATGGTTGTCTTCTTGTCCATACCCTTTAGAATTCGCTTCCTCCTCGGAGGTCGCCATGGAGATTTCAAGTTTCTCCCACCCCCGGGTTACGCGCCAGTCTATGAAGCATTACTGCCCCGAGATCGGATGAGGGTAGAGCCAATCAAAGAATACAAACATGACGTGGGAGAAATACGCAATCTCCTGGGGCCCACTAAATCCCTCTCCCACACCTCATTTGTCCCCTGCCCTGTGGACACTGTACAGGTAAGTTGAAGACTTATGGAAAAATATGTTGTTGGCATAATAGAAAATAAAAAAACATTCATGGTAAAGCAAAAAACAAAAAAATGTATCTTTGATGTAGCTTAGTCCTCTCTCTCATGACAAGTGGAAAGGGGGATAAAGTCAGCTTACCTCTGCAGCCAGCTCCCACCAAACCGTCTCAGTACCCCTTGAATAACCACACAGACACCTGTCTTTTTGGGTATAACTGGCCATAGCAGCAGTTTATTAAAAAGTAAAAAAACATTATTTAAACTTTTTTTCTTTTAATCCAAAAAAACAATATCAAACAAACCAAGTACATTCGCTGTTTACAGGTTTCTAAAAACAGATTTTGAAGGTCCATGACAGTACCGCTGCGTTCCTATCTGTTACCTGGATATTCCTGCCCACCACAATGGGCCCCCAGCCGCTACCACACTGGCTCAGGGACCTCACTGCAACCCAGTGTTCCATGAGGCCCAACAATACCGGAACTCCATACCCATACCTACTATCGTGGACCCCCAAAAACCGCCCAGCTGCCCTGACCATCACAATGAACCCCAAAGCCTCTTAAAGGGAGGGTGGGTGGGCGGGCAACTTTGCCCTCCTGCTTCACAAAGAATTACTGACCTCTGCCCTCCCACCTGTGTTCTTTTTTATCACTGGCCCCTATCTCTCCTAATCTTACTCCACCCATCACCCCATGAAGGGTCATGTGGCCCTTCACCTATTTCTTTTGTTCTTTGCTCCGGGCCATGTTTTTTGGTATGAGAAGACTACATGGACTTTCTGTCTTGATTTCCATCCAACGATTATAAAAAGGGGTTTGTTTAAGGTAAATTAAATTAAATTAGTTCGTCCCTGCCATCCATGTAGGAATCTCTTTAACAATCTTTGTTCATAAAAAGATTTCTTTTTGAGAGTATTGTGTTTTGACACCTTTACCAATTAGTATATGTTATCTTATTCAATGCTATCACAAACTACTGTTTATAGATGGGTTTATACATTAAGTGGTGCCAAAAAAAAAACTTTCTCCTGAATAACCATTTTTTTCAATGCCAAAATGTGTTGAGAAATATAAAAACAAACAAACATATTTTTCATTTGCACTGAACCACCTATGTCATACAGTAGAATCATTTACATGTTTGATAATTTTGCCATTTTCAACAATATCACCCAATCAATTTTAGGAATATATTCAAATTGTCCAGTATTTTCAATATGTTTTGCACCTTTATGTTAATTTAATAAGTTAATTTTAAAACTTTGTGCGTGAATAAAAATGTATGTTTTTTTAACTATAGTATTGTTTGCCAAATTCAAAGTCCCACACCTGATGGTGGCTTTTCAGATTTGCAAGACTTTTTAGTCTGATTCTTCAAGATATGAGAATATGCAATCATTCATTCAGAGTTGAGGAACACCTGATGATCAAATAAACGAAATTAGATTTCAGATACTTTTGCGTTTGAGAAACTCATGCAGGAACCCGACTTCTCTCTGAATTCTTCAAAGAGGACAAGAAGAGTTTCTCCTGGTCTCTTGATTTTTATGTTTTAATGACCTTAAAACTGTTAGTCATCCAATTAGAAAAGTTTTCAATGTTTTGACAGCTAATGTGCATATAGGAATCATAAAACATCCCCTCAAAATAAATATATTTTGGATGTATCTACATATTTACAAAATCTTCAACATGAAATTGTGATTAAGTCTTTGAAAGTAAAAGGCATTCTACTTCTCCACCCAAATATTTTGTAAAGGTTTCTCCTGGTATTTAGTTATACCTGGTTTGCTTATGCTTAGAATTTTAGGGAACAAAAGAAAAATATATTGAAATGAAAAAAAATTTAGTTCTGTTTAGGAAGTTTAACATGGTTCTCACATGTAGTTTTCTTTTCCTCTCGCTATAGATTGTCCTTCCCCCTCACCTGGAACGAATTCGTGAAAAGTTGGCAGAGAACATACATGAACTGTGGGCTCTTACAAGAATTGAACAAGGATGGACTTATGGGCCTGTATGTATTCTACTAAATGTTTTCTCTTCTTAAACTGAAAACCCAAATTTGCTAGAAAAAATGTAACTTGCAGAGTTATTGCAAAAATAGTCAAAAATAGCCTCATTAGTGTACATGTTAACAATTTAGGTTTAATAAGTAGAATTCATATCTTCCAGTATTAAACTGTCTTGGACTAGCACAGGTTCTAAAATGAGAAAACGAATAAAGAGAGTAATGGATGAATATTTTATATACTGTCTGACTCTTCTTTCTTTCCATGCTTAGCACTAGATGGCAGCTGAACTCCACTGCGGAATTACAGTCTGGTGGCCTTTAGCAAAGTCTCCGCTATCATACAATATTTATAATTATTTGTTACATTAACAATATACAACACATTGACAAAACATCTTATTCCGTCTATCTCGTACATGCAACATATTACATCAACATTTGCTTCTTCTACAGATCCGGGATGACAACAAGCGCCTGCAGCCATGCCTTCTCGATTTCCATAGTTTGCCCGAACCAGAGCGAAACTACAACCTGCTGATGTCTGGAGAGACCTTGAAGTGTGTGCACAGTAGACAATGACTTCTTGTTTAAAAATTATAAATCCGTGGCTGTCATTATGATCCAGTTCCTTAACTACTACTTGAAACAAGAGTGTAGAATAGGAACATTGTTTTCACTCTGGCTTTCCTGAATTGCATGCTTGCGGGCCTATGTCTCAGAAAGTAACGAGGCCAGAAATAGGCACACAGACCATCTATTATTATTATTATTATTATTAATAATAATAATAATATATTACAGTATTTACAGTATATAGCACCAACATATTATGCAATGCTGTAAAAAGTCCATAGTCATGTCACTAGCTGTCCCTCCATGGGCTCACAATCTAATGTCCCTACCAGAGTCATATGTCAGTATTACAGTCTAAAGTCAATTCTGGGGGAAGCCATAGACTTTTGCATGCATATAACAATATTTAGGCTACTGAAAGAGAAGAGAAGTGTTCATTTGGAGCTGGTGCATCCAGACCACATACGGGGGAGTAAAGTATATGTCAAACAAAGTAATTACAAAAAAATATGCAGTACTCATATGCAATACATGTATATTGTTTTTTTATTGTGCAATGACAATAACATTCATTATCACCTGTCTGTAATTCACTTAGCTCCTAAGTCCTGTTGTGAATTGAAAACCATACACCATATATTTTGTTGAATTGCTTAGATGCATAGATAGTAATAGCCCCCTCCCATAACACACATCCCTAATGAAGAGAGTGTATTTCTCCAAGATGCGAATAATTAACCTAATTCAGGTATGTCTGCTTTTTATGCCTTCCCTACATCCTGTGCTCTGTCCTTTCTGCAGGACACTCCTAGCTCTGGGTTGCCATGTTGGAATGGCAGATGAGAAAGCTGAAGAAAATCTGAAAAAAATAAAACTTCCCAAGACGTAAGTATCAGATAACTGCCTCAGACCATTGCTGTTGTTACTTGCCTTTTCGACATTTTGTATGCAGAAATATCAAAGTAAAAATGAGTATTGGGTTAGATATAACATGTAACCCATTTTTTTTCTTTTACTATAAAGGTACATGATGTCCAATGGATATAAACCAGCACCCCTTGACCTTTCCCATGTCAAGTTGACACCAGCTCAGAACACCTTGGTGGACAGACTAGCAGAGAATGGGCACAATGTATGGGCTAGAGACAGAGTACAGCAAGGATGGACATACAGCATAATACAGGTACGTTGCTACTGTGGAGGATAAAGTGCAGTGACATGTAAAGTAATACTTGCCAGATACATTCAAGTATGGATATCCAAGTATTTTAATTTTGTTAACACACAGTAAATTAAGCCCCCACTAACCTCATTAGCTACAGCCACTGTGGACCAATTAATCCCCCAAATTTACAGCAGAAGCACTGAAATCATTAAGGTAATTTTACATATAACTATGATGCAGTTGGGTTGCAAAAACAGTAGTAGTTGAAAGGTTAAATTATTATGTGTTGGCAGGAGCTTGGAGAGTGGGATTGCCTCTCTAAACAAGCAATAGTCTGGGACCAATGGTCTGATGTGCTCCCCCGTACACTGCTCTAATCAACAATCCTTTATCTCCATGAACAGCGTTATGGATTGGAGTAGTGTGTGGGGGATCAGACTATTGGGGACATTGACCACTGCTTGTGCTTGAAAGCAGCATTTGACTTTCCAGATTTCTGCCTACACAGGTTTTTTTTTTCTACCCCCTCTCCCCCCCCCCAAAAAAAAATTCAAATCCATTAAAAGTGCAGCATATTACTGGTCTTGCAACCTAACTGCATTACAGTAATACATATAAAGGCTTTTTTTTAGCTCTAACAATTACTTCCCTAATTCATTACAATTTTTTCCCCCAAGTACTGGGTGTAGTGATATATAATTTTGAGGTTATTACATTTTTTTAACTGTATGCAGGACATCAAGAACAAGCGGAACCCACGTCTTGTGCCATATAGTCTTCTGGATGAGAAGACCAAGAAGACCAATAGAGACAGCTTTTGTGAAGCCGTGCGTACCCTCATTGGATATGGATACAACATTGAGCCTCCTGACCAGGAAAGCTGTAAGTACGAGGGGATTTAAGTCTCATGTGACACCACAAAGCATGTTGTTCTAGTAAAGCATTTTATAAATTTAGAGGCATATTTGAGTTCTGCACAGTTACTGGTCAAAGTGAGCCACAATGGTATTTTGTTCTAAAGCAAGTAGGAAGCAGAGCTCCATAGAAAGTCCTTCTGATACTGTTGCTGCTGTACACACCTAAAAATGTTATATGCACCTACAAATCTTTGGTGCGGTTCTTACTCCGTAGCTGCATTCAATAAAATGAATAACTTCTGAGTCTATTGATTCTATAACTAGCTTTAAACAAATCATTTTTTCTTGTAACAGAAACACTAAGAGCTTCTATAGCCTCCACAAATCACTGCATTAAAATTGCTTGTGTGACACTGCTTTAAGTAAAATTAGTTACCAGGAATGTATAGCACTTTTTTTCCTTATGCTCAGAAGTTAAAAATGAAATGCTTACAACTTTTTCTGCCCTTTGAATATGAAATGTTGCTAATGATCATTATGTAGTCATTTATTCAACCACCAGATGGAGCTTTAGGCTCATTTTCATATTTCCCTCTGGATTACTTGTTTTTGTTGTAAAAAGCCATTGGTATAAGCAAAAAAGAAAAAATATGATAGTTTACCCAAAAAACATTATAGTTTACATTATTTACATGCTTACCACTGGAAAATTGTTTTTACATATTTTAGTAATGAGTTTGGATTTAATGTTCACCCTCTCTCATACTACTGTAGGTTTCATTTCAATTTAGAGAGTTTACAAAAATTAAAATTCTGTTGTCCTATTTTGAAAATATTGATTTAAATTTATTTTATTTTTAAAATTGTTTGAGTTTGTGAATTAAAGTTAAGAATGATAAATACTTTTATAATAATGGTAATTTCTGTCCTCTCCTTCTTTTACAGCCGCTCAGGGTGGTGCCACCAAGCCAAGAGCTGAGAGAATGCGCATATTCCGGGCTGAGAAGTCATATGCAGTCAAATCAGGGAAGTGGTACTTTGAGTTTGAAGCTGTCACCACAGGAGAGATGAGAGTTGGATGGGCTCGTCCTGAAGTTCGACCAGATGTAGAACTTGGAGCAGATGAACTAGCTTATGTGTTTAATGGCCACAGGGTGAGTAATGACACAGAATTCATATGACATCCAGAAGGGACCCCTTGTCCAGAAACATTAAATTTCAAACACTTTGGGAAGACTGATCTTGTGCATCTATAGTCATACCTTATCTGTTTCCAATTTTTTACAGGGTCAACGCTGGCACATTGGAAGTGAACCATTCGGACGTAATTGGCAACCTGGTGATGTGGTTGGTTGTATGATTGACCTGACTGAAATGAATATCATGTTCACCCTGAATGGGGAGATGCTCATCAGTGATTCTGGCTCTGATGTGGCTTTTAAGGATATAGAAATTGGGGAAGGTGAGTGAAGGTTCTTAGATTCATGGAATCTGTTCTTCATATATAAAATACTAAATGAAAGGTGTATCAGTCTTTCACCCCAAAAATGGCCATTGCCTAGGATAGCAAAGATTAGGCTACCTCTAAATATCCAGGTAAATAGCTTAATAATACATTGGTTAAATGCTAATAATTTAAATGTAATTTTTAAATAATTTGTCTAATCAGTTTTGTGATTACCCACCCGACCATTAAACCCGACCTTGTTTCGGGTTTAAAAATTTTGCTTAAATCGATAAACCTGAACTTTGTCGGGTGGTTAAATCCCATCACTTACCTGGTCCCTGCTGTGATGATCCGTTCTGTTCCAGCGTCGATCTCTAAAAAAAAAAGATTTTTTTCATTAGAACACCGGATAGGGAATCCCCCTCCTCCGCAGTGTCTTGGGAGGAAGGGGATCCCCCATCAGAGATCTCAGAGATCGCGGCAGCCGAAGGGAGCCACAACAAGGAGGTTGAAGAGCCGCATGCGGCTCCGGAGGCGCAGGTTGCAGACCCCTGGTCTAGGAGGATGATTCACTAAATCAATTAGGATATTTACCAATGTGAATTATCACCTTGCAAGGAATATTTGACTTAGTTTAATGAATGTGGTGATATTTCACTTTAAGTCAGTTTGTCTCTTGCCCATCTTTCTCCACAGGGTTTATACCAGTTTGCAGTCTTGGAATGTCCCAGGTTGGCAGGTTGAACCTTGGGCAAGATGTGGGCAGTCTACGCTACTTTACCATCTGTGGCCTGCAAGAAGGATTTGAGCCATTCGCTATCAACATGAAGAGGGAAATTACCACCTGGTTTAGCAAAAGCCTTCCCCAGTTTGTGAATGTGCCTTCAGATCATGGCCATATTGAGGTATTAAAAATAAATAAGGTTTGATCCTAAATATTATTGGTAGCAAATAGCAGCATCACACCTAGCCTAATAAGTAGGTTTGAATGACAGTGGGTTTATTTGGGTAACAGTAAGATTATTCTGTATGGTTAATAGAAGACCTATCTTCTGTTCTAGTAGGGCTTGTGTCAGTGGTGGCACATATTTAAAGTTGTATAGCCCGGCTTTGAGTTCAGATTGAAAATTCACTATTGCGTTTAATCTACAGTTAACCACATTGTAACCTCCATTTGTCCTCCTTATAATCTGCTGTAAATTGCTTTTGGATTCCCATTATTTTTACCCATTATGAAAAAAAATGTTCTGAAGGGACACATGGTGTTGAAAAAATATTTATTTTACTGTACAATTGTTGCGAATGTACAAAATAATGAAAGAAACCTCAAGCATTGGCTGAAAATTTTCTTCTAAACACCAAAGTTTATTATTAGCCTGGCTGCCACCCATTATCACCTGCTGACACTCTCAGGAGTCCACTAGTTTTCCTGCCTTTGCTCATTCCACCAACTATTTTAATCTCAAGGAAGAAAGTCTGTTGAGATATATATATATATATATATATATATATATATATATATATATATATAAATTCATTCACATAACATGAATACAAGTTTCCCATCTAGAACTTGATATGGTAGTTCTACTTATTTCATTTAGCACATCCCTGGAATAAGAAGATTTTAGTACAGATAGTACTCATGCATACATACTGATCGTTTTTTTTTTTTTTTTGTTTATTTTGTTTTTAGGTTTCAAGAATTGATGGAACAGTGGACAATCCTCCATGCCTCAAAGTGACACATAGAACGTTTGGATCACAGAACAGCAACATTGACATGCTTTTCTTTAGACTCAGCATGCCTGTGGAATTCTATGAAACCTTCAAATGTACACCAGGGGCTACACCTCTAACTCGTACTTTTACCATAGTCGAGGAAGAGGTTCAAGATGTGGACATGGACTCAGAATTTGAAGTCCTGAAAAAATCTGCAGCTCGCAAGGAAATAGAAGCCACCAGTGAGAAAGAAGTAGCTAAAGAACCACCCAAGGAACCACCAAAGCCAGAGAATGAGAAAGACACAACAACAGAAAAGACCAAAAAGAGAGGGTAAGTACAAGAAATAGTGATAACCAACTCTTTCTCTAAAGCTTCATGTATTAGGTTTCTGTTGTTTCAATACTGCATGCTGCTTTATTTCAGGTTTCTTTTTAAAGCCAAGAAACCAGCCTTCATCTCGCCACCTCCTGTTGTACCCGCAATGCCACGTTTGATGAAAGAAGTAGTGCCAGATGATCGGGATGATCCTGAAATCATTATGAACACCACAACGGTATGATACAGTAATATTGTTAAATAAGGTGCACTTTTAGCGTGGTAAAAACAATATATTGTAAATGTTGACATAGAAAACTGATTAGTTTTTAATATGTTGTCTTATAATAATAATTCATTATATTGCAGGGCTTCCCTTTGGACTAACTTTCAGGTCTTTAGATAACACCTGGTAAAATTACTATATACACAGGTCACAGTATATTAGTGTAGTGGTCACTAGGAAGAATACCCCTACATTGCTGGGAGTCCTAGGGAGGACTCCTACATTGTTGATCAGTGAGAACAATGTAATTCTTACAGATAGTCAAAAAGTTTATTATTATGTTTATTAACATATTACGCAGTGCTGTACATTAAATAGGGGTTGCAAATGACAGATGAATAAGGACAGTGACACATGAGGAGAGAACCCTGCCCTAAGAGCTTACAATCAAGTAGATGGGGGAATTACCACACAATAGGTTGGAGATATGTAGTGGTGGGAGGTAGTCATGGTTTCAGAAGACAGAAGAAAATGGTTAGGCAAGTTTGAAAAAATGGGTTTTGAGCGTCCTTTTAGAAAGTAGGAGCAAGCCGAACAGGACGAGAAAGATCATTCAAGTGAATTTGGGCAGCTCTAGAAAAGTCTTGTAGCCATGCATGTGATGAGGTTATGAGTGAGGAAGTCAGTTGTAGGTCATCGGAGGAGCGGACAGGGCGGCTGGGGTAGAATTTTTTTTTCCAGGTCAGAAATGTAAGTGGGACAATAACTGTGGAGGGATTTGAAGGCAAAGCTGGAGTGTGTCAAGGAGAGAGTTGGTGCTCAGGTAATCGGTGAGTCTCTTGTAGACAAGGCGTTCAAGAAGTTTGGAAACAAATGGCAGAAAGGACATAGCATGGTAGCTGGAAGGTAGGGAGCGGTTCAGTGAGGGTTTCTTCAGGATAGGGAGAAGTATGGCATGTTTGAAAGCGTTTGGTGAGGGTGGGGTCCAGGGTGGAGGAATGGGCACGGAATAGATAAGAAGGAATTTGGTCAAGCCGACAGGTAGTAGATGGAGGTGATGACAGAAGAGAGGAGACTTTGTCCACAGTAACAGGGCTGAGGGAGGCCAGTGATGATTTACAGGTCGAAGGGGTGGATGACACCAAATTATGTAATGGAATTAGGTCCATAAAGGATGTCTACAATCTACTATCAGACCTGGATGTACTGTTTAACTGGGGAGCCAGGTGGCTAATGACCTTTAATATTGCTAAATGTATAGTTATGCACTTGGGGGCTAACAACATGCATGCATCATACTGTCTAGGGGGAATACATTTGGGGGAGTCAGAGACAGAAAAGGATCTGGGGGTTCTTATAGATCATAGACTTAACAATAGTATGCAATGCCAAGCTGCAATATCTAAAGCTAGTAAAGTACTTTCTTGTATTAAAAGAGGAATAGACTGCAGAGATGGAGACATAATCCTGCCCCTGTACAAAGCATTGGTCAGACCACATCTGGCATATACATTCCAGTTTTGGGCACCAGTTCACAAAAAGGACATTGTGGAGTTGGAGAGAGTGTAGAGAAGGGCAACTAAACTAAAAAAAGGAATGGAGGAGCTCAGCTATGAGGAGAGATTAGCTGATCTGAATCTATTCTCCCTTGAGAAGAGATGTTTAAGGGGGGATATGATCACCCTGTATAAATAAATAAATGGTCCATAAAGAGAACTCTCTTCCAAATTATTCACTTTGAGATCATTACAAAGAACAAGAGGACACTCTTTGTGTCTGGATGAAAAAGAAGTTTAAGCTCCGCATAAGGAAGGGATTCTTCACTGTAAGGTCTGTGAAAATGTGGAATTGGCTCCCTCAGGAAGTAGTTTTAGCAAGTTCTATATTTTTTTTTTAAGAAAAATCTGGATGATTTTGTAGAAGCACAGAATATAATCTAATCTGATTTAATCTCTTCTTTTCAGTATTATTACTCGGTGAGGGTCTTTGCTGGGCAGGAGCCTACTGGAGTGTGGATAGGCTGGGTGACTCCTGACTACCATCTCTATGATATGAACTTTGACCTTTTCAAAGTCCGTACCGCCACCATTACTATGGGTGATGATAAAGGAAACATTTATAACAGGTGAGAGAAGAAGACAGAATGATGAAACAGTAGGAAAACATAATCTGGGAGTAGTAAGACTACACATAAATTATTATATAAACTGTTATTTTGGACCTGATTCAAGAATACCAGGTTTTCAGGTAAGTGTTCTGATCCTGGGTCTTTAATGCTTTTTGAATCATTGACATCGAATGAGAATATGGCTCAGGTGCTCATCAAATTGCAATATATCCTGCTACAAAATTATGTGCATGCCATGGAAGCTTTTATTATCTCTCAATATAACTCCACATTATTGGAGCACAGTGGAATGTCTTTTTAGGTTTTATAACTCATAATCTATTTTTGTTAACACCTGTCTCCCATGGTTCCATTACACTAACATTTTACCCTGTACAATCTGGGACACATTTGTGCCAAAATTTTGTTGCTCAGTCTTTTTTTTAGCCCTGATTTATTAAAGCACTTCAAGACTGGAGTATATAGACTATCATGGGATAACCTGAGTAATCCAACAAACCTTAAAAATCATTTGCTATTACTTGGCAAATGTTTTCAATCCTGGACCAGACCCATTCCAGTTTTTCTTGATCTCCCAAAATTAGATGATAGTAGATGATGATAGTCCATTTTCTCCAGTCTTGGAGCGCTTTAATAAATCAAGTCTATTGTGTGAATTTAAAATAAACTTTAAGATATTTTTTTAATGTAAACTTGTCTGAATTGTGAACTTTACAATTTTATTGCCTTTCTCAGCATTAAGCGTAGTAATTGTTATATGGTTTGGGGAGGAGAATTCATCAACAACACTCAACAGGCTCGTGTCCGTAAGGAAGACCTTGTGATTGGTTGCCTAGTTGACCTTGCAACTGGACTCATGACTTTTACAGCTAATGGAAAGGAGGTGAACACTTTCTTTCAGGTACGTCTATCCCAGACTGACGGTATTGTGGGGCTATTTTATTAGTACATTGGGGCCTCTTTTAAAACGCGTAGCACTTCATTACAGTACTTGTATTGCCATAACACATGATAAAACACATTTGCAGAGTAAAAGGAAGCATGGGGCCCATGGAGAAGCCACACATAGATACAAGTGATATGAAGAGCTCCTATTTCTTATTTTATTCCACATTCATCCTTTCACACAATATCAGACTTCTATAATTCTTACTACTTATAAAGCATTCATCAAAGGGCTGCTTAAAGAAAAGGAAGCTTGATTTACAATGATTCTCATCTGTTTTCCTTTTTTTTTTTTTCCTCTCAACACTACACGATCATACATATTGTAACTAATATAATATGTTTACTTTATTTTATCTACGCTTTCTTTTAGCTTTAATTTGTATTCCTGTGTTTGCCATAGCCCTATTTTAAAGCCTATGTATGTCTTCACTTTGTACAGCATTTTAAAAGGTGTTGGTGCAATAGTGTTCTGTCTGACTTTGTAATCTAAGCTTTTAAAGTTAAATCTGTGTCTTCTCTTTTTTGCCAGGTTGAGCCCAACACTAAGCTCTTCCCAGCTGTCTTTGTTAATCCTTTGAGCCAGACTTTGTTTCAGTTTGAACTGGGAAAATTGAGGGTAAAACAGAATAAAAAAAATCTTAATTTCTTGTAACCTAAGATATTTTGTGTACTGTTTGTGAATATTTTTACTTTCTTGGTCACAAATACATTCTTTTCCCCTTTGCAGAACATAATGCCCATCTCTGCTGCCATGTTTCGCAGTGAAAACAAGAACCCAGTGCCACAGTGTCCACCCCGTCTGGATGTCCAGATGCTGACACCTGTAATATGGAGCCGTATGCCAAATGATTTCCTAAATGTGGAATCATCAAAGGTCAGCGACCGGCATGGCTGGATGGTAGAGTGTCTAGATCCGCTGATGATGATGGCTCTTCATATCCCTGAAGAGAACAGGTATTTATTCAGAGCTGTACATTGAACATAAGTTGCTGTAACTGTAGGCAGTTAAAATTTCTCTGCCTGGTTGTCATTGACTAAATTACAGCTAAAACAAAAATGTGAAACTAATTGGTCAGAGAGGCTATCAAAAGGCTTATGGGAACAAGGGGGGCAAATGTTGCAGTGTAGATGTGCAGTAGGTTGAGAAATATTCCAACAGACGCAAGGCAAATAGACAAAAAAGTGTTGCTCAAAGTATTGCCACAGTGGGTGGATTGTTTTTTTCCCCATTTTTTAGGGGTATCCTTTATCCAATATAATTATTCTGTTTTTTGTTTTTGTTAGTTATATGTTGTCATTTTATATTTTATTTGGATTTTATAAACAGCATGAGGTAAATGCAGCTGGAACAAATATTTTTGTTTTTTTCTTCATTTCAGGCTGCAAAGCGACAAATTGTGAATATTTTATATGGGGTGATACTTTTTTTATACCCACTGTAGACAGAGGGTTGAAAAAGTGTTTGTGGGCTGCGTAGAGCCCCACAGATATAATTTCTCAGGGCACTAAAAATTTTTGACTTTGTAAAATAATTCATTCTTAGGATGTGACCACTTACACAGACTGTTAAGGTGAATGAAAGGAACTGAGATTTAGATCCCCAATAATTTCATTATTTAGGTTGTACACCCTAAAAACCACCAGTGAAATAAAGCTAACAAGTTCAACTAATAGGTCACCTTGTTTTGTTTCTTGTAGGTGTATTGATATCCTGGAGTTGTCAGAACGTTTGGATATGCTGAAGTTCCACTATCACACCCTTAAGCTATACTGCTCAGTATGTGCTTTAGGAAATAATCGTGTGGCTCATGCCTTGACGAGTCATGTTGATGAATCTCAGTTACTTTATACAATTGAGAGTAACCATCTGTCAGGACTTCTTCGTAGTGGCTTCTATGATCTTCTTATTAGCATCCATTTGGAGTCAGCCAAGAGAGGCCGTTTGACCATGAACAGTGAGTTTATCGTCCCAATGACAGACCAGACTAAAAGTATTAAGCTGTTTCCCAATGAAAACAAAAAACATGGGCTTCCCGGTGTAGGCATGAGTACATGTCTTAGACCAGACCTGCATTTTTCTAATACCTGCTTTGTTAGCACTATTAGTGAACTTTACCAGCACAGTCCATACATCCCACTGGATATCCTTAAGTCCAAGGCTATCAACATGTTGACTGAATCGGTTTTGGATGGTGGACAACACACCAGGGATCCTGTTGGAGGAAGTGTGGAATTCCAATTCGTACCAGTCTTAAAGCTCATCTCCACCCTCCTAATCATGGGTGTCTTCGAGGATGATGACGTACGACACATACTGAAAATGATTGAACCCAATGTGTTTACTGAAGAGGAACCAACAGAAGAAGAGGAGAAGACTGAAGGAGAAGAAGGTGGAGATGAAGAGACAACTGAAAAAGAAGGTGAAGAAGAAGCAGGAGAGGAAGAAAAAACAGAGCAGAAGACGGAAGAAGGGGAAGAAAAAGCATTTGAAGCTGGAGAGACTGAAGCCAAAGAGGAGGAGGAAGACCTTGAGGAAGGCTTGCTGCAAATGAAGCTGCCTGAGTCTGTAAAATTACAGGTAGGTCTTCATTTAGTCTCATATACATCAAATTTTCAGGATCATTGACTATGTTTAGGTAAAAAGGGCCACGTGTGCCATTGTCCTGCTGGTGTAGTGGAAAACCTACAACATAAATTACAGAACCTGAACCAACCCTCAGAACATATTTTGTATGGTCCTAATTTTTTTTTAAATTGTCTGGCAGTAGAATGGATCTATTTATTATTATATGATGTGTTTAAGGTATTAGATAGAGCACATGAAGCTTTACAATGATCTGTAACTGTCTGCTTTCCGGTGACCTGTTGGGAAATCTCTTTCAGAGATGCCTCTGTATAACATTGAGGAAAAGCATTGTGTAGAAAGACAAAGTCAATGAGAACTTGATATGAGCTTTAGGAAGCAGTGTTTTTAAGTAAAAATGAACTTTGGGCTGTATATGGACCCTTCAAAAACATCTTTGCATTGTACATTATAGAAATATACACTGGATCTGGTAAGCATACCTAACTGAACTTGTAAAAACACTTCTTTAATCAATATTCTTCACTTCCACAGATGTGCAACTTGCTGCAGTATTTCTGTGACCGGGAACTGCAGCATCGTGTTGAAGCCATCATTGCCTTCTCTGAGCGCCACATGGACAGCTTGCAAACCAACCAGAGGAAGCGTTACAAAGAGTTAATGCAAGCATTCACCATGTCTGCAGCTGAGACAGCACGACGAACCAGAGAATTCCGTTCCCCTCCGCAAGAACAGGTGATTCCTCCTTTCATTACAACGTTAAAATTTTGTTGACGTTTTCTATGTTCTTCTAGTCTGTTTGCAGAATACCCTACCCCAGGTAGAGATAAAACATATCCGGACAGTCTACAGCAACTTAATATGTATACTATTGAGGAATGAAAAGGGAGCAGACCCAATTGAAAAGTCATTTTCTGACATCACCCTTCTATATCCTCCCAGGATTGATTTCTCAAGGCCATTTACCTGCCAACCCTATTATGAGAAAGCCTTAAATTTACAATAATATTGAATATATTGGGGAATGGGAGCAAAGAGATTTCCTTTACTTACTTTCAGAACTGCTAAAAGGATGTGTCCCCAAATGCTTTACATGTGTTCAAGTAATAACAAAAATACCAAGTGTTTTTGTAATATTTCTATTTAATTTTGTTTGTATGCTTATTGTTATTCCTAAGTATTGCAGCCTTTAACATGTCATGTAATGTCCTTTGCAGATTAACATGTTGGTGAACTTCAAGAATGTTCCGGAGGAGGAATGTCCTGTGCCAGAAGAAATCCGGGATGAGCTCATTGAGTTTCACTCTGATCTCCTGGCCCACTGTGGTAAGAAAGTCCTGGAGTAATGTTTCTCCTTTTCCCTTAGGAATGAATATGCTTGGTTTAAAAATACATTTTAAAAGTAATAAATGTACTTTTAGAGCTATGATTCTTTGCTCATTTATATATTTATGGTGAGGGCACATTTTCTGCAGCACAGAATTTGCCATTTATATTAGTAACTAGCTGATTACCCGGTGTTGCCCAGGTATTTATTTATTGCAATTATATATTATAGTCCAAAAAAAAGTATGTAAAAATATAAGCCAAAGGCACACTGTGCTAAGCAATACATACATACATACACACATACATACATACACAGATGCAAATATACCTCTGACATATACCACAGCGTTGTACAAAGATCATCGGTGCACTCACATGAGTCTCAGTCACATGTTTAGCAAGTTTGGTTGAAATGTCTCTATGCATTTCCGAGTGGTGGTGAAACATACATACATAAATTCATACATACATCCAAATATAGCTCTGACGTATAGCATAGCGCTGTACAAAGGTCAGCAGTACACTCACATGAGTCTCAGGCATATGTACAGCAAGTTGAAATGTCTCCATGCGATTCGTAAAGATGACATACACACATACATCCAAATATAGCTCTGACATATAGCACAGCGCTGTACAAAGATCAGCGGTGCACTCACATGAGTCTGAGTCATATGTCTAGCAGGTTTGGTGATGCGGTTCCTAGTGATGGTGGAACATAGCAAGTTTGGTTGAAATGTGTTGATGCGTTTCATCTAAATATAGCTCTGACATATAGCACAGTGCTGTACAAAGATGACAGGTGCACTCACATGAGTCTCAGTCATATGTATAGCAAGTTTGGTTGAAATGTCTCCATGCGTTTTCGAGTGATGGTGGAACATACATACAATTTTATATATATATATATAGATTGTCTGGGAAAATGCTTCCCTGGGCAAAACATGTAAATCTAACATTTATCTATTGTATAGTATATTGCAATTATATAGTGTGAGAATGTGGTACAGCTTCAAAGTGAAAGAACCGCTGTACTGCTGTCTTGGGAATTGGACAGCTTTTTGAAGTTTGATTAGTTTTCTCATTGTGTTTTTGACTACAAAATAAAAATTTTCAGCTGAAATATTTTGAGCCATGCAATGCAAAAAGTTGTATTGGAAGCTGTGATTTTTCATTCCAACCTGTTCTCCTTAGGTGTTCATATGGAAGGAGAAGAAGAGGAAGAACAAGAAGACACAAGCTTGACCAGGCGTCTTATGAGTTTAGTAGAGAAAATAAAAAATCTACGTGGTAAGAAGGAGGAACCAGAACCTGAACCAGAAGAGGAGGAGGAACCCAAACCTAGTAAGTCATAACAGCTACTGACAGAACTATTGAGTTTTGAAGGGCTTGACTCTATTGGATCTATCTAACTCAAACTCCATTTTTCTATAAAGTAAATGTAAACTATTTATAAGTGTATGTCAAAAATTGGTGGACACAATTAGTCATTATATGGCATGCCTGCAGTGCTATAAAACATAATTGATTAGATCTAATTTTAGTACCAGTTGTTCTGCAAGCCCTGTAAAAAATAAAACAATTCTAAGGTAGGTTTAAAAGTAATCTATATATACTAACCACAAATGTATACATTAATGTCTTTATGGTAATGCATATTCTGTTCCTCACCTCACAGCAACCTTACAAGAGCTCATCTCTCACACCATGGTACACTGGGCCCAGGAGTCTTTCATCCAGAACCCTGAGCTAGTTCGGGTGATGTTCAGCCTGCTTCACCGTCAGTATGATGGGCTAGGGGAACTTATCAGAGCAATGCCGAAAGCCTACACTATCAATGCTGTATCAGTGGAGGATACCATGAACCTTCTAGAAAGCCTTGGGCAGATTCGCTCACTGCTAATTGTGCAAATGGGACCTGAGGAAGAGAACCTAATGATCCAGAGTATTGGGTTAGTACTGAAGCAGCTTTCATGTTGTGTTTTTATGAAAAGTAACTTGGCTTTAGAGCATTTAGGGCATTATTTACCCAAAGTGATTCAAATGCTTTTACATTTATGCATAGATTTCTGAAACTAAGGTCCATTGCAAGAGAACCAATTTAACTAACTAAATATACTGCTTACTTTGGTAATGACTATTTTGCAATAGTCTGTATAGAATAGTCTGTATAGCAGGAATAGAAAATGTGTGCCGAATAACGATTTGGGAAAAGGTTTTTTGTTTGTCTATGTGGTTTACGGTGCCTAAAGGTAAATCCAGTTTGCCTATTGCAGCACTACATGTAAAACTGTCACTTTTAATGTTGCACCCTGACTTTACCTTTATCAGCACTGTCAGCATAACATAGTTATTGATAGTAGTAGTGGAAGCTTTACAGGAGAATTGTCACCATAATGGGTGCCTAGAGCTGTGCAAGTAGTACTTTACAATGTCTCCTATAGAAGTCTATATTCGGAATTGAAGTGTTACTGTTCCTTTTTTATTTTTAAAACTGTTCCTGGTTCATTACGGAAGAAAGTAAGGTGTGTGTTTTAGGAAACCAATTGAAACTGTTTATTTTTTTCACTTTTCTAGAAACATCATGAACAACAAGGTCTTTTACCAGCATCCCAACTTGATGCGAGCCTTGGGAATGCATGAGACAGTAATGGAAGTTATGGTGAATGTGCTGGGTGGAGGTGAATCCAAGGTAAATATAGGGTTAGGTCAGAACCTAAAAACTGGGTAAGCTTGGTATGCTTGGGTAACAGAAGCACCTATAACAGGGCTGGGAAAACTTTTTTAGTCAGGGGCCACAATTTTAAGTAAAATTTGACAGAGGGGCCGGTCCTGTGAGAGTGGGCGGGGTTATGCCATCATGATGCCACTGAACATGACATCATGATCTGAGCCTGCGATGGGAGAGTGGGCGGGCTGTGTCGATGCATACAACCCGCCCACTCTCCCATCGCAGGCTCAGACCTGGGGGACCCCCCAAAGAGCCGGAGAAACATACCTATTGGGCCATATAAGGCCCACAGCCCGTAGTTTGCCCCATACCTGACTTATAACATTGAAATGGGGTGAAAATTCAGCAAATTAGGACCACAATGGCTTAGAGCAGCTGATTTTTTTTCAGCTGAAAAATGCCAGTTTAAATGGTTCTGTTATCCATGAATGTTCAATATTTGCAGGTTCTGGTTGCACCAGACTATTGTTCTTGCAGAGTGACCTGCTTTAAAATTATGAAAACATTATTTTAAATGGCATAGTGCAATTTTTAAATATGGGCTATAGATATACACTACCTGATAACTATTAGGTGTAGAAGTGGTTGGGTTACTTGATATCAATAGGTTATAATGGTATTTGCAACACTTTGTTAAAACAAAGCTCTAATTGTTGCATTCCTAATCATGATGAGTATTTTAAAATGACTAACACTCTATATTGTATCATTTTATTTAAGGAAATCCGCTTCCCCAAAATGGTAACCAACTGCTGTCGGTTCCTGTGCTACTTCTGTAGAATTAGTCGGCAGAATCAGAGAGCCATGTTTGACCATCTTAGCTACCTGCTTGAAAACAGCGGTATTGGCTTGGGTGAGTTTATTTTATTTATGTTTGCTTAGTACTAAAATTATTTATTGTAGATCAGTGGTCTTCATTGCATTCTTGTTATTCTAGGAATGAGAGGCTCTACGCCTCTTGATGTGGCAGCTGCTTCAGTGATTGACAATAATGAGCTGGCTCTAGCACTACAAGAGCAAGACCTAGAAAAGGTAATGTGGTTTTACAGCTTATAGGAAAATGTTGTACCTTTTGTTGTCCATACCAGCTATCAATTGCTATGGACACCCCACCCCCAAGTGGTTGGATATGGACCTTTTGGTTTTCCATCTCAACCCTAGGCTTTGAACATCCCAGAGACCCAAGACCCCATATCTTAAGCCCATGTACCAGTGTGATGATGGGACTGGTCCCTTTCTTATGCTGGAATGTAAAGGAGGTTGGCATGATTATTGGTGCTTAAAGTAGTAAAGATTTTAATGTATCTGAGTCCATGATGCAAACAGGTTTTGTGTTACTTGAGTCCTTCATTCATGTTTGCATTTTACCATGGTAGTACAGCCCGACAGGTTGTGGGAACATTATGCGCGATAGTTTCAACATGTATTCCCCATCTGAGAACATCATTGTATGTTGCACAACCTACTCTCCTTTACAAAAGATGTAAAAGGGGTGAAGCTTAGATTGTACAAATTTATAGCAAAAAATGCAACCCTTTTCAAACTTTCTGATCTCATCATATTTGAAGTGTCTACCTCCTATACCCAGTTCTGTTGCACCATTCTTTTTTCCAGGTACAAATGTTTTTTACAGAGCTTCAATTCAAGCCAGCCAGTAGATCTGTTAACCCAGCAATTTTCTCAAACTTTTTTTACTTTTTATGTAGGTTGTCTCCTATCTGGCTGGTTGCGGCTTGCAGAGTTGTCCCATGTTGCTAGCCAAAGGATATCCAGACATTGGTTGGAACCCTGTTGGAGGAGAGCGGTATCTAGACTTCCTTCGATTTGCTGTCTTCGTGAATGGTGAGCGTATATAGAGAAACATTATGTCTCAATACCTTTAATGCCTTATCAAAATGGCTATTATTTGAAATATTAGTATGAAAAGTATTCACAGTGCTCATTGCTATGCCACTGTTTGTGTTTGATCACAGGTGAAAGCGTGGAGGAGAACGCCAATGTGGTGGTACGTCTTCTGATCCGACGTCCAGAGTGTTTTGGTCCTGCCTTAAGAGGTGAGGGCGGTAATGGTCTGTTGGCTGCCATTGAAGATGCTATAAAGATCTCTGAAGACCCTGCAAGGGACGGACCCACAGTCAAGAAGGATCGTCGTAGAGAGATGTAAGTGACAGCCTATTTTAACAAAGGCAGAATATTCTAATCCAGTTAGATGTAGGGTTGTCTTTATTTTTTTTATACTCTTAATGGTCCTATAGGGAGGATATCATAGCCCCATATTTGTTATACATGCATGGAATATCTACTGGTCTCTCTTTATTGTAGTGCATTCTGCTTGGTTACTAAGAATGTAGACATAAAACATAAGAATAAGGACTTTTTACTGTATGACTGGTATTTTTATGAATCTGTACTGTATGACTGGTATTTAAATTTTCCAGATATGGTGGTGAGGAACCACATGAAGAGAATCGGGTCCACCTTGGTAATGCCATCATGTCTTTCTATGCGGCTCTCATTGACCTTCTGGGACGTTGTGCTCCAGAGATGCATGTAAGTGAGAGGAAACCTATTCCCTTTCAAATATCTCCTTATATTTCGTAGCCCCAAGCCTAAATCTATATCATTTCACCTACTTTTTTCCTCACTTTTTAAATTGACATTAACCAAATTAGATCAACTTGCTCATTCTACTTCCATTACTTTATCTTACTGTGTGTTATTATCTTCCCCAGCTTATCCAAGCTGGCAAAGGTGAAGCTCTGAGGATAAGAGCCATCCTTCGATCTTTGGTACCCCTTGAGGATCTGGTAGGAGTTATCAGTCTTCCTCTGCAAATACCAGCATTTGGTAAAGGTACGAGGTGCTGTCACTGAATTCACATAACATTTTATTAATTGTCCACTTTTATAGCATCTCGGAAAAATACCTTCACACTAATTTATTATTTTGTTTTCTGCAGATGGTAATATCATTGAGCCAAAAATGTCTGCAAGCTTTGTCCCAGACCACAAAGCTCCTATGGTGCTCTTCTTGGATCGTGTTTATGGTATTGACAATCAGGACTTCCTGCTACAAGTTCTAGAAGTTGGCTTTTTGCCTGACATGCGGGCTGCAGCCTCTTTGGACACGGTTTGTTATTTTCTGTCTCCATGTACCTATAGTCTAGCTGCCTTTCACCCATTTCTAATACTTTTGGGGCATTGGGTAACTTTATCTACTTTAGTGTGGGATTGCAGAAAAGGCACTCTAGTATTCTTTTTCCAGAACCACTGTGCAAATAACATATTTATGTTCTAATATACAACAAGATCTACAACTTCAGAAAGAAAATATCATATGCTAGAAATGCTAAGGCTTTTGAAACTTGCATAATTCCCTTCCTCTGTCTCTTCATAATCCCATTTGGCACTTATTTGTTAAGAGTATAATACTGCCAGGTTAGAGAGGTACTTTGACATTGATTTTTCCAACTGCAATTCCTCTGAAAAATTGTAAAATGTGCTCATGCATTGCTATCCGGTCTTTCAAAAGACTGGCAGGTACAGATAGTGAGTAAATATTTTATTGGCTTTGTCTTTTTTTTCTGTGGCTGCAGGCTGCATTTAGCACCACTGAAATGGCCCTGGCTTTGAACCGATACCTTTGCTCCGCAGTCCTTCCTCTGATTACCAAGTGTGCTCCTCTGTTTGCGGGTACTGAGCACCGTGCTATTATGGTGGATTCCATGTTGCATACCATTTACCGCCTGTCCCGTGGACGCTCCCTCACCAAGGCCCAGAGAGATGTTATTGAGGAATGTCTGATGGCACTCTGCAGGTATAGTTCACTTTAATAAAGTAAAAATAATTAAAATAATTAAAAGTAATACTCTTATAATCTTTATTATGTGAAAATATGTTTTAAAGTTAATAAGAAGTGCAATTTTCGAAAGAAAAAATGCCATTAACGGTAAAGTCTTTAAAAGTATTTTACTGTGTTAGTAAACTATGTTAAATTTTTTTTCTCAGCTTACTATAAAGTTGTGCAATAGTATAATATAGTATAGTTTTAGTTAAATTGAGAAATACATTTATAAGCTGGTTAAAGCCCCCCAATATTCTGCCATGAAGATACTTGAAAATATTGCCTTATACCATTCACTGTCATTGAATAGGTAAAATCCAGTAAATAATATGCATTTGTAAAACCCTGAATCTGACTGTGTATCCTTACCTTCCAGGGATAGATGTGTATGCTGCTATTCACTTGAAATCATCTTCTACTATAAATATATATTTTAAAAAAAAGGATCTTTGTAGGACTGCATCATTACAATTTGAGATCAAGAGTGGATTGGTTCTCTTTTAAAGATAGTAAAATTTAATAATACTTGTATATTAGATTTTATAACAGATAAATAATAGTTTGTTTATTCCATTGTCACTGTTTCTTTCCTAAATAATGTTAAATTATTGCCCTTTTCTCTAGATTCCTCCGTCCTTCCATGCTTCAGCACCTGTTAAGAAGGCTGGTCTTTGATGTGCCAATTTTAAACGAGTTTGCCAAAATGCCATTAAAGGTAAAGTTTTTCAAAGCATTTTACTATGTTTGTTTTGGGGAAAAAAACGTTTAATTTTTATAAATTAAGTAATAAATTATAACACCTCCAAAAATATGCTTAGTTATAATTGGGATATGAAAAATTATTAATTACCTTAAACTGTTATTGTGCTGCATTAAGTTAAAGTTCCTTCTTTTTGTCGGCCAACAAAACTAATTGAAAAGAACAGCTAGTTCTCGTCTTTGATTGCCGACCTAAGGTGCTTTACATTAAGGTGCTTTAACATCTTGCGAACAAAAGCAGGTTAAACATTGAAAGCAAATGTAGTAGACCTGGACGGTATTTTTTTAAAGAAGCTGGGTTTTTAGCCCATATGGCCTGTGCATGTCTGCATACTTGTAATGGCTGACATGTTATCCCGGTTTGCTTTTTCCAGCTCCTCACTAATCACTATGAGCGTTGTTGGAAATATTATTGCCTTCCAACTGGCTGGGCCAACTATGGAGTTACATCAGAAGAAGAGCTTCACCTCACCAGGAAACTTTTCTGGGGTATATTTGAGTCTCTTGCTCACAAGGTATGTTCAACTTGAATCTTTGTAACTGAGTATATTTGATGCTGTTTAAGGATTATTACTCATTATTCCCACTATCAGCACTTGCCAGTTCCTATTCCCCTTCCACCACCAACCTTTATCCTCCCTCTCAATGATCATCAACCACTCATCACTTTGCATCATCATTTGCACACTGTATTGGAATAAAGCACTCTTCCCATGGCTACAGTTGAAGCTGGCATCTCTATTGGTTGTGCTTGTGGGATTGCCTTCCAGTTTGTGGATTACTGATCTGTGGTGCTACCTTGTTAAAAATCAGGGGCCAAAATTCCCACTGTCTTTGTGTTGCTGTTGGAGAGTTACCCTTGCTTACATGTATAGTAAAATTACACCAGCAGCGCCAGAAATTGATTAATCCCTGGAATGGAGCCCTGGATAGTCATTAAGATTAGGAGGTAATAAACCTTTCTCCTATCCAAAACTGAGTAAAATTTGTTTTTGCTGTCATATATTTTAGAAACATTTCATGCAGAAGCATTAAGATAGCAAGAGAAACACTCCTAAAATTATTCAATTCACAAACAGATACATGTTTGCACATTTTAATAGCTCTTTTCTTCTAGCATACAATTCTAATCTATTGAAGATGACTAAAAAATCTGTAACTCTTCAAACGCAGAAGAGAAGCCCATAATGTATTCTGAAACTGACATTTAACAGTTTTGTTCAGTGTTTAGGTAAATCCAGGTTTGCTTGTAAGTCCAGCTTTTATAGCCTTGAAGGTTACAATGCTTTTTAAATGATGCTAAATCAAAATCCAATCTAATTGGCTAAAAAATATTGTGAACTTTAGCCATGACTGTAATATTGTGCATTATAATAACAGTATTTTACATATGGTATATTTAGAAACCATGATATGGCCATGATCGTCTATTTAGTGACACCTTAAAACACTCTACTTGCAGAAATTTGATGCTGAACTCTACAAGATCACCATGCCTTGCTTGTGTGCCATTGCGGGAGCCATTCCACCTGACTATGTGGATGCCAGCTACTCCTCCAAGACTGACAAGAAGGCTTCTGTGGATGCTGAAGGCAACTTTGATCCCAAGCCTATAGAGACTTTGAAGTAAGATGATCCTGGGTCTGAAAGAACTGAAGGGCTGTTTTGGACACCTGTTTAGGATGGTACCAAAGATTTGATAGGAGGGGATGCAAATGTAGGAGGGTTAATATTTAAGGCAAATGGTCATGGGTCAGGTCACCTTATTTGTATCTCTAGATTCTCCATAGAGAGGACTGGGAACCAACACAACCAATTTGCCCTTTCATTGTATGGACAGATTTTGTGGGCTTAAGACACTGGCAAATGTACCATGGTGATTGGTGGCCAAGGTTAAATTTGGGTGTTCTTATGGTGTATTGTTGCACATCTTCCAGCAATAACTTTTTTGCAGCTCTTTCTTTAAAGGACACCTTAAAACTGCAAAGGAAGTTGATGCCAAATGATTTTCCTCTGCCAGATGCTGTCATTTAAGGTTTAGGCAGGAAGTAGTTCACTCTAGACTTCTCTAGATAAAATCAGTTTGGGAAGTATTTCCATTTAGAGCTACTAGCATAACCTATTTTTGTAGTAATGACCCACGGGCAAATTTCCCCTTGTCCTCCAAGCCCAGTCCCTCTCTGATGCCCTGTATGAGTATGATCAAAAATGTCTTTGTCACTAAGGTGACATATAATTGCATGACCCAATGTACAATGATGCTGGTTAATATCCATCTACCCACCCATCTATGTTGTTTCTCTATACATCATGTCACATATGTGCATAATTTTGGTATGATAATATCCCTTATCTTTTACAGTGTAATCATCCCTGAGAAGTTAGATGGCTTCATTAACAAGTATGCAGAGTATACCCATGATAAATGGGCATTTGAAAAGGTAAGAAAATATTTGTGATTGCCAGGGAAATATGGGATGGTTGTTCCTTTTGTAGAGCCATGTTTTTACCATGAAATTTTATTCCTGCACTCTGTGATTAGCAAAATTAATCAAGAAGTATCATTGGTATAATTGTTATACTCTCCTTTACCATGATGCAGATACAAAATAATTGGTCCTACGGAGAAACAATTGACGAGGAGGCAAAAACCCATCCAATGTTACGGCCATACAAAACTTTCTCTGAAAAGGTAAGATGAATGAAAAATTAAATACATTTAGCAGGTGGTTATGGTATTTTCACAAAATCATTGATGGAGGCAAGTAATGATCTTAGACTTCTGTCACACTGTTTATTTACAGGACAAGGAAATCTATCGCTGGCCAATCAAAGAGTCCCTGAAAGCTATGATTGCTTGGGAGTGGATGGTAGAGAAAGCCAGAGAAGGAGAGGATGACAGAACCGAGAAGAAGACAAAAACCAGGAAAATCTCCCAATCAGCCCAGGTAAATCTTTGTCTTTTTTAATGCTTTTCAGGATTCCCTTCCTCTTTAGTATATATATTTACTTTTAATCCTTTCATAATATATTTATGACATTGTTATTTCTTTCAGGCAACCTATGACCCCAGTGTGCAGACCTTCAGTCCAACCCCTATTGATTTGTCTGGAATCACTCTGTCCAGAGAGCTGCAGGTAATGGCTTGATGTGCACACCTTCATTTTCTTACATTGTTAGGGTTTTTTGATATACTTAGGAGCATCTGAATGCAGATGTCCAGTAAACACAACTGGTGGTACAAAGGCATCCAGAAGATGTGAAATTGTAGTACATAGAAGTCTAAAAATTATATTGCTCCCTGTCTAGAAAAAAATATAGATAAAATACATTTATACAATGCAAGGCCTCCCATGTTATTATTATTATCATTATTATTAGGCCCTGACTGTGGGTAAAATCCATAAAAGTGGAAATTCTGAAAAGTACAGGTTGATTATTTTTTTAAATAAATGAATAGTTGGAGCTGATATTGGTGTGTGGCCCATGTTAATTTAGTTGATGATTAAAGGAATGAGCTTATTATATTTCTGACCACTGAATTGATGTTAGGACAAGTGACAAGCCTTCTATATTTAAAAATCGGGCAACTATATTTCCTAAATTATAAATCATCTTTTCTGAAATTCAGTTGATCATTTTGGATTGGATAAATCATCTGCCACTTTCTTCTGTCTACTGACCAAATTGTGTTACAAAAGTTTTGCTGAATTACAAATGTAGTAAATAGATGAAAGCAATAAATCTGCATGAAATATATTCCTTTATTCTGTTAAAACCAAGTACATACAGGAAGCTCCAAGTCTGGTGCATTTCATGCTAAACATCACTAATTCACATAGTAGTAAAGATATCTTTATTATAGAGATAAAAAAAGTCATCACATAAAAATTAGTATTGTGGACCTAACATTGTGTTCTTTCCCCATCTCTAGTCAATGGCTGAGCAGCTGGCTGAGAATTATCACAACACCTGGGGTCGTAAGAAGAAGCTGGAGCTTGAGGCCAAAGGTAGGTACCAAATCCATGTAAATATCATTATTTATCCTTTTGGAGAGGCAATATTATAATGTGTATTTACTAAAGGTGCCAGATACTTGTTAGTACAGTTTAAAAGCCAACAGACAATTCAATTTGTATTTTAGGCTATGTGCACATTGGCCACAAAGTTGTTATACAGTTACTGCTTGCCCATGGCTGTGAACTGCTGTCTCAGAAATGACGTTAAATGTAGCTTCTCCATGTGGTAGCCCCATAAAGAATGGATAGGGGTACCAGTACCGCTCACTGACACCTGCTGTCAAATGATCAGACACTAGGAGCCATTTGCACCGCTGTGGTGCCATCCTTCGGGAGCCGTGCAGAATCACTTGATCCTGGTTAAGTCTGAATCTGCCTTAGTCAAGCGATAGTGCAGGAATGTAAGCTAAGGTGTCTGCTTGTACCATTGTAAATGGTAGATTTTATCAAATGGTAAATTGTAAGCGTATTCCTAAGCACCCTAGGAGCCCCTAAACCCAAAGTACTCTAAAAAGAAGATATTTAATTTAATTAGACTGGCCCACGCTGTCCAACCTGTTGTTCAGCTATTGGTATTATGATTAGTGTATTCTTATAAGTTCTGGACGCCAAATCTGATTTGATTGGTGACTTTTTTGTTTTGTCTCACGGTATTTTTTTGCTTCATGTTTATTACATTCATTAATTACAGTTTGTATTTTAAGTTTTATTATTTTACTGTTCATGTGTTTATTTACTATTGTATTACATCATCCCAGGAGGTGGAACTCATCCTTTGCTGGTACCCTATGATACTCTAACTGCCAAAGAGAAGGCTCGTGATAGGGAAAAGGCACAAGAGCTGCTAAAGTTTCTCCAACTCCAAGGTTATGCTGTAACAAGGTATGTAACTTGGACAAGTAAATAAAAAAATCTAAAGTTTTAGGAGTAAGTGCCTAAAAGAGGTCTTTTAAAAGACCTAAACAATTATAAACAACCAAACATAATTTGCCAGCAAAAAAAGGAGCAAGAATAACACAAGCACTTGATGTGGAAACTTCTCAAATCATTTTATTGCAGGGGCTTAAAGGATATGGAGCTTGACACTTCATCCATTGAGAAACGTTTTGCGTATGGATTCCTTCAGAAACTTCTAAGACTAATGGATACAGCACAAGAGTTCATTGCTCACCTAGGTATGAGGATTTTTTTTTCCAGAGCCAAAGTATATATCACTAAACATAGTACACAGGAAAGAATATTATATGTATTGTTAAATGTTTATAGTTTTAGGGTATTCTTTTACTTTTATGTACACATCAAAATGTGCCTGGATTGCTGCCACTTTAATGCTATAAGGAGCCTGATCATATTTTAGTATTCCATTTTTAAAATGTTGTACAGTCATGATCAATCAATTAATCTTTTAACCGCCTGTGATAGATATTTATCTGTCTTCACTTCTCTTTCAAATGTTATTGTTGCCAACAGTCCACACCTGGATAAATGGGCTGTAAGTGGTACAGAAATGCTCCTAAAAATCAAAATGGGAAAAATTAGTATTTAATCAGCATGCAGTGTATTTCAACTGCTTAATCTTTAGGTTATTAAAATGAATAATCAATATAAGCCTGGCCATATTTTTAATGAATGCAATCTTGTGGTCATGATCTGTACTGTGTTTATGGCCGTGAGCCTCCATGAATAAACAAGACTCTAAATATCTAAAATCATGTACTTGTTTGTGTTTCTAGAGGCCGTTGTAAGCAGTGGAAGGGTAGAGAAGTCTCCACATGAACGGGAAATCAAATTCTTTGCCAAGGTGGGATTATATCTTATGTCCTGTGTTCTTTCTGCTGCAAGACGGCTTTTTTGATTTATTTAAAAAAGCAATTCTAATAATAAAATTTGGTTCTCGCAAACTTGGTATACTTTGAAAATTGTCAGCAACATTATGATTCAGAGAGAAAGCCAATTAGAATTTTTTTTTTTGGCTTTCTTCTGTATTAACTGCTGGTTTGTAGTTCTAATGATGAAAAGTAATAGGGTAGGGGGTTAAAAGTGGTGTCTAACCTGATCAACCATATGCACACTGTCTCCACTGAAAATAGGAAACAATGGATGGAATGAAAAAAAACAAAAAAAATTTAATTTAAAAATGTATTTATTTGTTTTGTGTTGTGAATATAAGCTGAGTTTGTTAATGAGACAATGCCTCTCTCCCTCCTGTAGATCCTTCTTCCACTAATCAACCAGTACTTCAAGAACCATTGTCTCTACTTCTTGTCAACCCCAGCCAAAGTCCTTGGCAGTGGTGGCCATGCTTCTAACAAGGAGAAAGAGATGATTGCCAGGTATTTTAAATTAAACACAACTTAGGTTATTGTGATGATTGAATAATATAAAATAACCATTATCAATCAACGATTTCCATAGTAAATTAAAAAGCTGTGTAGGGAAATTTGAGTATGATGTACCTGAGTTTTCATGCTTTGGTATTTGGGGAGTACTTTAAGTTCAAGAAAGAGTAAGAGCTTATTCAATAGCATTTTAATGTTAAATAAATAAATGTAATGAATCATTGCAGAATTACCAAAATGTTGACAGTGTAAAAAACATCCAAGCAAATGGATATGTGGCATTTGCCAACCAATGCACAACACAGCACATGTGCATAGTTCATTGCAGCCAATTTGGGCCAAAGCTGGGTTGCTTTAGTATACTGAGGTGCTATTTAAATGAATATAACCACTATATGCTAGCACATGGACCCACAACACACCGCAGCTAAGAGGTTTGCTTTGACCCCTATTGTCAAGTGTTAATTTGATTACGGTAGTTAGGTTGAGAGCTAAAGTATCTAAAGCCCAAAAATTGTTATTGTTTTTGGATAGAACAGGAAATAGTTAAACCCACTGTCATCTGTGTCATATTAGGTAGAATTATCTTTTACTCCATAGCCACAACAGTAGACAAGAGAATCTCTGCAAATAAAGGGATATCCCCTCCTAGTCAATAACTTCATGGGCAGACCAGTAAATAATGGAAAATCATGAAAGTATAGTTAAGGTTCAAGTTGGCATTCAACTAGAATACACAAGTTTCCCCTTTATTCATTGAATTTCTAACTGTCACTAAGATACATCTTTGCTGGACATTTCCTCTTGATTCACTGAATTTCCTGTATTCTAATTTACTTTCACTGTGTCTCTGTTTTCCCTGTATCTGTTTTTCTTACTCTATTTAGCCTATTCTGTAAGATCGCTGCTCTTGTGCGTCACCGTGTGTCCTTATTCGGTAAGAAGTTTGGTGCTGTTCACATTCCCTCATTCCTTTAATTTTACATCATTGACTGGTTAGATTTCTTGACCTAACATTTCTTTGGAGTGTTTTTTTGAATTTCTAACCGGTAATTGAACATGTCTATGGAGGTTGATTTTATGACTTGTAATCTCCTATAAGATAAATTGTGCTGTGTTTCACTAGGTAATGACGCCCCTGCAGTGGTTAACTGTCTGCATATCTTGGCTCGTTCTCTGGATGCCAGGTAAACCTACAAAGTGTAAACACTAGATATAAAAAATTGGTTTATGTTGCCTGTTGCAACTAGACAACCAGACAACAATTTTTCTATAATATGTCTGTCTATAATGGCGTTCTCTCCTCCTAACAGGACAGTCATGAAGTCTGGCCCGGAGATAGTAAAGGCTGGTTTGCGTTCCTTCTTTGAGGGGGCATCTGAAGACATAGAGAAGATGGTTGAGAACTTGAAGCTGGGAAAAGTATCTCAATCCCGCACTCAGGTGAAGGGCGTGGCCCAGAATATCAATTACACGACCGTAGCTCTTTTGCCGGTTCTTACGTCACTCTTTGAGCACATTGCCCAGCACCAATTTGGAGATGATGTCATACGTAAGTTGAGCAAAGTTGAGAAAAAAATTATTATGAATTTGTGCAATATTGACTAGTTAGGATGTGTAAGATAATGGTTCTTGTCTTCTCTCATTTCAGTGGATGATGTACAAGTCTCCTGCTACAGAACGCTATGCAGTATCTACTCTCTCGGTACCACGAAGAACCCCTATGTTGAAAAGTAAGGACAAAAAGTATTTTCTACTATTACAAGCTTTGAGTTGATTCCTCCACTTAATTGGGTTGTCCTTGTGTAAAAACTATTGCTACCCAATGCTTTTTATTTGCATATTTTTAGACAACGTCCAGCTCTGGGTGAATGTTTGGCACGGCTTGCTGCTGCCATGCCTGTGGCCTTCCTGGAGCCTCATCTAAATGAATTCAACATTTACTCTGTCTACACTACCAATTCTCCTCGTGAACGTGCCAGTGAGTATGAAGAATTGTTTTGTTACTAAAAATCAATATAGCTTGAACCATACAAAGATTTGTTCCAATAACATTCTTCCCCCCCCAGTTTTGGGTTTACCCAACTCTGTAGAAGAAATGTGCCCAGATATTCCTGACCTGAACACCCTGATGAAGGAAATCGGCATGCTAGCAGAGTCTGGAGCTCGTTACACAGAGATGCCACATGTGATTGAAGTGACATTGCCCATGCTGTGTAATTATCTTCCTCGCTGGTGGGAACGAGGGCCAGAGAATATGCCAGATGAAACAACACCCTGCTGCACCAGTGTGACATCTGAGCATCTAAACGCCCTTTTGGGTAACATCCTCCGTATCGTTGTCAACAATCTGGGCATAGATGAGGCTTCCTGGATGAAAAGACTTGCAGGTATATGTTCAAAATTGACAATGGTCTAAGAAATTCAATATGTGGTTTTATATAAAAATAAGTAATTTTTATAAAAAACTGCCTATGCAGTACAGATGGAAAAAAAATCCAACTTTTTGCTATGATTATGTGTTACCAACCATTCAAGCACAAGGGGATCTTTTCATAAATAGAGTCGTCTTTTAATTTTTTTCTTCAGTATTTGCACAACCCATCGTCAGCAAAGCAAGGCCAGAGCTTCTTCGGTCTCATTTCATTCCCACCATGGAGAAGCTGAAGAAAAGGGCAGGGAAAGTGGTAGCTGAAGAAGAGCAGCTGCGCCTGGAGGTGAAGAGCGAGTCTGAAGATTCAGAATCTTTAATACGAGATGAGTTTTCTGTCCTCTGCAGAGACCTCTATGCGCTCTATCCTCTTCTGATCCGCTACGTAGATAATAACAGGTACAGTTCTATATCGGATACACAAGAATTTAAACAAGTGGTGGGAACGGATTTGAACTTTACCTTTATGAAAATATATATTTTATTAGATTGTTATATCTTAATTATGATTAAGTTAAGCAATAAGTTCCTCTTTAAAAAGAAAAACCAAAAAAATGGGGAAATGTGCATGAATTAGCATAGATGTACATCCATTTTGTTTGTTTAGACATACAATTTCAGTAGGTAACCACAAAATATATTCTGTTTTTGCAGGGCAAACTGGTTGACTGAGCCAAACAATGATGCAGAAGAATTGTTCAGAATGGTTGGGGAGGTGTTCATCTTCTGGTCTAAATCCCATGTAAGCTACAAAGACTTATAAATAATGTGGCTTGAGAGCTATTCTAGCAATTATGCAAATAATATAAATAAATACTTGAAGGGCGATATATGTTTGGATACAGACCACCTTAGCTAACACCAACATATAAGGTCAAACCTTTTTTTAAACAAAAATCCAATTAATGAAATGGACAGATTAGGTACAGTAAAGCTGGAAGTAAACTGCTATATATCTTCCAGCACAGAAACAAGGTCACCTCTATCTGATTTGCCACAGCTTGTAGTTCATACTGTGAATATCTCCTAGTGGGAGTCCCAGTTCAGCTGTAAATGTGTAGACTTATGTATGAATGATTGCTAACCAACCTTTAGCTTTACTTTTATGGTCAAAAATCCAGACTGAGATATCTGCTGACCTGTTGTTGCCTTTTATCTTCCTAAATTAATACAGATATCACAAATCATCTTGCAGCTTCTATGTTACCATAAGAGTATCACAGAGCCCTATAGTTGTTTAGATTCCTTAGGTATAGGGTTCTGTTGTGTAATAATATCATGCAAACCCAGTATATGGTATCAGGCTGTTGCCAGATCAGCTCCTGTTTTACTTCAACTGACCTTTACCTCTCTGGATCCAGAGCCATCCTTCAATGGAGAGTTAGAGCACAGATACATATTGCAGATAATATTGCATAGGTTAGTGTTATGGTTATAAGACCACTTGCTGGGTCTTTTAAAAAATGATGATTTCTAAGGAAGAAAGGGTAAGTACACTGACCCCAGGATAACTGTGTGATTTTTATTCATTGTTCTTTATCAGAACTTCAAGCGGGAGGAACAGAACTTTGTGGTTCAAAATGAGATTAACAACATGTCCTTCCTCACTGCTGACAGTAAAAGCAAGATGTCTAAGGTTTGTATTTGGTCTTTTTTGCTATCAAGCTTCATTCTCTTTTCTAAAATAAATAAAGTCTAACACCTTTGCTTTCTAAACCTCATGCCCTTTTTTTTTTTTTATTCTTCTTACTGCTTACTTTCACCCTATATCTAACATTGGAATCCCACAATATCTTATTATGTATTACTTTCCTCACTTTGATCTTCCTGCTGCTCGCCTTCACTTTATTTGCTAACATCGGAAACCCACAATATCCTAATATGTATTGCTTTCCTCGCTATGATCTTAAGTAAGTACTTACACTATTAATGTTTAAACAAATAACCTATAGTTTTTCAAGGACAAGTAACACCAAGTTATTTTCCAGGATGCCAAAACTACCAGGATGCTTTGATTTGTAAAATTTGATTGGTAATTTCTGTGTGTCGTAAATGCCAAATAACAGGAATGAATACTTTTTCAATTATGACCAATTAATGGCCAGTCCACTGAAAAATTAAGTTCTAGTTTTTAAGTAGACCACCTAAAAATTTGTTATATCTCTTGAAGATTCTATTAAGATCTCTGTGCTAGAGTTCCCGAGACTGGACACCTGCAATGGTGAATATGAGAGGTATCTACTTTCCCTGTTGGGGGGCTAAGGAATACAGGAACATCCAAAATTACCAAGAAATGGTGGTAATTTATGCTGGGCATTTGAGACATAGAAGAATCTAGGGTTGGCCCTAACTTGGTGATAAAAATTCTATCAAAAAATTTACAGGCAATAGTCAATAGTTTTTCCTAACCAAAACTATTGTATATGATTCTTAGTGGATCACAGCATATACTATGAATTAAATAATCATTTAGAAATAAAACAAGGTTCCTAGATTTTTATTTTAACTTGATTGCAATCAATTCTCTATGTAAACTATTTTTTTCTGTTAGCTTCCAGTGATTTTTGCATTTGTATGGCATACTGTACCTTTGGTGTTACTAGTCCTTGGCACACAATCATTATTTCTTTAAGATCTACTCACAAGACATACTTGTGTATTGTTTTTTGAATTTGTGGATGATAAACTGTACCACTTGATACAATGTTCAATCTTAGATTCCAATTACCACTATAACAAACTCTTGTGTTTCTCTTTTTGTTCCCATGTTAGTCTGGAGACAGCCAGGTCAGCAGTCAACCTCTTCTCTTGTGGTGGGGCTGCTGTGTTGTTGCCCTCTGCCTGTGTTGATAGCATGGCTCCTTCTGTCTGTTTGTCCTTTGCTCACTTTATAAGGTGTTCTGTAATACTGTACTGTGTCAGCCACTTGTAAAATTAAGAACAATTCTACAAAGAATAGTGTCCATATTTTCCACTAGCAACCAGTCAATTTCCAGCTGCCATTGTAATTGGAATGCTGATAGGTTGCTTTGGAGAAGCCTGTCAAATGTGTTTTTTCCTGTTCGCATTTGCTTGTATGCTCTGTACAGACTTACAGTTCATTTATATCCAAGAGAAAATTTTGGAGAGCATTTGAAGGAAAAATGCTCAGTTTTTGCCTATTTGTTTGAGTTTCTTTATGGTTCTAGGGCAGATTAGACGTTAAAAGGAAGAAGCCAACTGGTTGCTGGGACAGACAGACGATTTTAGTCCTCATGCTCTCTGGCTTTGGCTAAAGCCTCCATTTCAGCTACAGAAGCTGAGGCAAAGTAGATTAAAGCAAAATGGAATTTTAAACACAGTGCTTCACGTTTTGCATATAAGCATCAAGATAACACATTTGAGCTTTTTAACAATAGCACAAACATAGGTTGTGTGCAGTAACCTTATATAACTAATCAGCAATGATTTTGTTGCAGCTTAGTGTGAAAGACCAATTTTTTAAGGCTGCTTTATATGACTACTGGCACACAACTACTCTTTGCGCTATTTTACGTTAATATATGAATAATGATCAAAGTTGTCTGGTAAAGCAGAGTAGTTTATTTTCACGAAACAGTCAGTGATCACACCAGCAAGTTGAAAAGCAGAAATCTAAGTATTTGTCTTTTAATAGGCTTATTAAAAGACAAATACTCTGCCTATTATCATGGACTGGGTGTGCAATAAAGGTGAAATTCTAGATTCACCTTTATTCACACTTTTATGTCACACTTTTATGTCATAAAATTACAAATGTAATACATTTTGCATTTAAAGGGTCACCTTTCATTAGGGCTACAATTAACAGATTAAAGATTATGATCAGTATGCTGTATTGAGTGGTATGTACTGTAAGTAGTATTGTAAATTGTACTTAGGGATATGCAATACACAATTAGAAAATTGGAAAAACAGGGATAATTAGGAAAAAAACTATAGTAAAGTATAGTAAAACTATAATAAATTGTATATCTCCTATTGAATTTCTGAATGTAAAAAAAACAGTAATTAGATAATTACTAATTAGAAATAAAAAGCATGGGATCAAAATTTCAGTAAAAAATAACTGAGGAATACTTCAATATTTAAAATTAAAACCAGAATGTAAAATATAATTCAAATATTTTGTCAAAATAATATGTAAGTGAACCAAAAAGAGACTTTTGTGGAGTAAAAGGTATATTGGATAACTACATTGTACATAAATACTGAACAAAGTATACTAAACTGGTAAAATTGGAGGGATTCTGGGGGCAGTTATTCAGCTGGTATAGAAGAAATGATTAGTGTGGAAAACATAAATGGACCCAGAAGTGTTAAAATTGAAGGTGAGAAATAAAGTACCAGAAAGTTCTGCTGCATTGCAATCGCCAAAGAAAATGGCTTCGGAGGTCATGGGGATTGCAGGGAACACTATCTTTAGGTTTCTGGGTGGCATTGTTCATATCTTAATTCCGAAATTCCAAAACATACACAATTTTAGCATTAGAAAGAAAATTTATGGGGGTCATTTATAAACAAAACTTTTTTTTTTTAATTTCATTTTAATAATTCAAGGTATTTCAGATCTTTCCAAAGGGTTTGAGAGTGGTAGGGCTTAATGTGTCCTATAAATTAATAAAATAGACATTGGTGGCTAGGACTATGCTTGGTGTTTCTGTAGCAACCATTCAGATTCCAATGATCAGGATGGGTTTATATGAACAGCTGACTTTTTTCCCCTTCCCATTCAATATACTCGAGGCCCAGTGATCTTGGAAAGTGAATGAGGTTCACATAGACAGAAGTTTTTGCATGTTCTCTGCAGTCTTTTCAGAGACAGTAGCAGATGAATGTTTCTGCCTGAGCAACACATGGCACGTAGAATGTGTTGGCACAGCGTGAGGGCACAAATGTGGGGTAGTAGGAGAATTGAACCCCTTTGACATCTGGAGGTTATGTTGGGGTGCTGTTTATCATGTGGTGTTTTTTATTGTGTGTTTTATTCTGCATTATCCCAGATGTCATATTTCTTTAGCATGGGGGAGTTACCATCAGATTAACCATTAACGCCGTCAGTATGTAGTAGTGTTACTAACAGTCCCTCAAAAATAATGCCCCTACTATAGTCAAACTTGCCTCTAACATATTCTAAGGGAAGATTTTGAAGGGAAGTCAATATACCTTGCGGATTGTTGTAGGGATATAGAAGGAACTCCACACAAATATGGCTAAAACATGCAAACTACTTGTAGCTACTGCCCTAGTCTGGAACGGGCAAACCACTGAGCCCCCCCCCCCCCAGTGACCCCTAAGAAAAAATAAATGTGTGTGTTCTCTAGAGATGGTCCAGGGGTAAAATGCACCCAGTCTTTCAAATTTTAACTAATACATAAGAACACAATGTAACTTGCTCTCACAGTTCAGAAACACATAGGAATATAGACCAAGAGAAGCTTTAATATCCACACAAAACCAATGCAAATTTGGGACAGGCTGGGTTGTAACTAAGTGTGTCAATGTTCTGATGTTAGAGCAGGCAGAGGAAGGTGCATAGGATGTCATCCTATGGATCTAGTCTTGTAAAAAATGTTGTAGACTGTGTGTTAACTTTGCATATATGATTTTGTCATGACCATCATTTCTTCGTTTTCATTTCTGTGATGTCTTTGAGAAGCATTGTCTTAATGGCATTACTTATGTTAGTTCATGTCATATTCAGGCTTTTCCATGTCTCTATGCTTTAAATCTGGAGTATTGTGTGCTCCTCCATTAATCTTGCTGGTCTGTTCATTTTTATAACATGTATGTTTAGTGTTATTTCAGTATGTAATGATCCTTGGCATGATGACTTCATTATCATTCTTTTCATTCTTAACTCTTGTCAACTTCTACATGAAAATCCAACCATTTACCTCACAACTCTGAAGACATCTAATCCTTTTCATTCTTCTAATCCTTCATCATTGTGACCTTTTCATTTAACCTCCTTTTGTAACCAGTCCTTACTAATATCAGTTGCTCATCTTTAAAGGCCAGAATCACCAAAAACTGATACTTCTGATTTGGTAGAGTAGAAGCATGTTTGGTGGGCTTGTAGGTCTTAATGAGTCTCTAGGAGCAAGATGTCCCTTCAAAAATTTTAGACTTTGCCCATTTGTTGCAGCCAGTCTTAAGAGGGTTTAATACTTTTTCTGTAAAATAGCGGAGTAAATGCAGAATTCAGGAACAACCATCTAAAAGCTCAGAATCTCTGCCATGGCTGAACCATTGTGAAAGAGACAAGAACTATGGCATAGTGGTTTCTTCTCATGAGTTCCTGAGATAAATAAGAAGCCAGTGGATGAGCCAACCATACGGCACTAACTCAATTCTTAAAAATCAGTTTACTCTGGACTTGGCCTAATTTATTCTTGTGGTCCTGTGCTCTTGTTCTCTTCTTCATATCAATGCATTTCCTTGTGCTAACTCACTATTTATATGTGCAGATTCATCTCTATTTTAAATAATTATCTTCATCCAAACTAAAACATGTTGTTCTCTATTGTCTATATAGTTATTGTGTCAATTATATAACATGGCTAGGGTAATTCAGATGAAGCCATGGCCGCTATGCCTAGACCAATTAATACCACCCTCCTTTTACATGTACCCTTAACAAAACAGCACGACACTAATTGTTGGTAAAAATTGGCCATAGCAGCACCTTTAGACCATCTTACGTAACCAAAACCAAAACATTTTAGGTCTGCCAGGTGGGGGGGGAACCCTTCCCCACCCCACCCTCTTTAGTCCATGAACGCCCCCACTCCAACCTCTTCTTCTCCAAGCATCTCCGCTCCACTTCCCGGCCCCCAGCCGCCCGTACACCGACTCGGGGACAATTAGGGGGTTCTACCTCCACCACTTGACCCCCACAACAACCAAGTGTCACGCAAGACAATCCCAAAACCGAAATACCTGTACCCTTATGGGTCCCAACCCCCATATATTCCCCCTTTTCGAACTCTAACTTTCATGGACTTATGCTAATAACACGCCCCCAGCTGCTATGACAAAACTTCTG